>NC_082706.1:46284470-46404470 GCF_030144855.1 Hypanus sabinus | reverse complement strand
CTGAGCGCTCGTCAATGCCAACTCATCCTTTCATAGACAAGGGGTCACAAACCGCTCACAATACTCCAATGACTTAAAAATCCTCAACATTACATTTCTGCTTCTATATGCTAGTCCTTTCGAAATAAAATCCAGCATTGCATTTGCCTTACTGACCAATGACTCAACCTGTAAATTAAGCTATGGAGAATCCAGTAGTATTCACTCATGTACTTCAGATATTTCAAAGTTCTCTCTAACAGTTTACGCTTTTATTTCTTCTACCAAAGTTCATGGATATACGTATCCCGCAGTGTATTGCAACTGACAATTCTTTACTCATTGTCCTAATCTATCCAGGCCCTACTGCAGCTTCCCTGCTTCCTCAACAGTATCTGCTCTTCCACCGATCATCGCATCGTCTGCAAACCTAGCTACAATACTATTAATTTTGCCACCCAAATCATTGACATATAATGTACAAAGAAGCGGATCCACGTGAAACATACTAGCATCGGCAGCCAACGGAAAATGTTTCTTTGTTCCCATTCTTTACCTCCTGTTACTCGGCCAATGCTCTATAAATGCTATCATCATACAGTAATATCATGTATTTTAACGTGTTCTGCAGCCTTAAGTGCGCCACGTTATGAAAGACCTTTGAAAATCCAACATCCACTTATTCTCGTTTGTTCTGTCCAGCTGGTAATTTCTTCAAATAATTCCAACAGATTTTTCAGGCAAGAATTTCCCTTTAAGAAACCATGCGTACTTTTTCCTATTTTGTCCTGAGCCTCCAAATGCACAGAAATCACATCCTCAACAATCGTCTCCAACGTCCTGCCAGCCACTTTGGTCCGATGTCTACTATCAACTCTCTTTCATTCTGTATACATCAGAAGAAGCTTTTGATATCGTCTTTAATACTATTGGATAGCATTCCATCTTTTCCTTCCTTTTGACTTTTTAGTTGTCAGCCACATTTTCGTCACGTTTACTTTAGAACCCTTAATCTCTGCGATCAACTGTCCTGCGCCTTCCAATTTTCTCCCAAGATTCCACCCTTTCCCTGCTAGTGATCCCTTCTAATCAATTTTGGCCAAAACCCCACTCAGGCCTCCGTAATTCTCTGCACTTTACCGTAATACGGATACATGTGACTTTATCTTCTCCCTTTAAAAATGCAGGGAAAAGTCTATTATATTTTGATTAGTCCTCAAGTTTCACTTTATCTTAAGCCCCCAGTCAATTCCAACAACCAATCCAGATCCCCTAGTAGGTTGAACCACGCGCTGCTTTACAAGAGCTACCTTGCAGACATTCTACAAATTCCTCCTCTTGAAAATCCACACAAAAAAACTAATTTTCGCAACCTACCAGCATATTGAAATCCCCCGTGTCCATTATAAAGTGACCGTTATGACAGGATGTTTCTGTCTCCTGTTGTAATCTGTCGCCCACATATTTGCTATTGTTCGGTGATCTACATGTAACTCCTTTCATGAGTTTCTTTCTTTTGATTGCATATTTTTGTTTTCTTGCTCTTGCACATCGGATGTTAGTCTTTTTTGTTTTTATTTTATTTTAATTGGATTATTTAAGGTTTCTGGCTTTGTGGCTACCTGTGTGCAAGCAAATCTCAAGATTACATCATTTGTGCATTATTTCATGGTGAGTGTCCTTAACATGCTCGTGTACATTATTCTGTATACTGATGGCCTTTAAATATAAAACCTTCAATCCTCTATCAGGATATTTTTCGATTCTGTCCCTCCTTTTCTTGCAACTCACATAAATGACTGCAATTTTGTCATATCATCAGCTTTCCCTTGCAAATAGTCTCTGTGTCCACGCTTTAGCTAGGTGGGTCTGGCCGTTTGCCGCTACCTTGTGTTGGGAACCGTCTCTCTCTGTGCTCTGTGTCCGAGTCCCGGCCATAGGTCCTGCTCCCTAGGAGGGGTTTTGACTCTGTGTAGAGCCCCGGCCCCATGTCCTCATACTAATGAAGATCCCGGCTCCGTGTTGCACGTCCATGTGTTCCTGTCTCTATCAAGACCAAGGCTCTGTGCTCCTGTTTTCCCAAGACGAAGGCTCTGTGTTCCTGTTCTCTCAAGATCAAGGCTCCGTGCTCAGGTGTCCGAAGATTGAGTCGAGGCTTCGGGTTCTTGTCCTGCCCATGTGCCTCGTCCTGTGCAGTAGTTCCATGCCTAGTCCTGCAGCCAAGCCTCAAGCAACCCAGGCCTCGTCTAGTCTGGCCGCGAAACATCGATGAACCCAAGCCTCGCCAAGTCCGGCAGCCAAGCCTCGCCTAGTTCTGAAGTCAAGCATCGAAGAACCCAAGCCATGTCCAGCCTTGTAGCCACGTCATGTCCTCGCCTCGTTCCAGGGTCCGAGCCCGAGTCAAGACCCAGGTTCTGCGTCCTTGTCCTGTCTCGGCCTAGGAGTCCAATCCCAGGCTCCTAGTTCCCAGTTCCTCATCCTGGTCTCACTTTGCTAGCCGAAATCCCAGCCCAAATTCGTGTTCCTGTCCCAGCTCCTAATCTGTGTCCTGTCCCGTCTAGTTCCTCGTACTTCAGTGTCAGTGTCTTGCATTTGGGCCCACTCTAACGCCCCCCGTATGAAACTACCTTTCACCGTAAAATGTCTCTACCAGATTGCTTTACCTTTCCTACTTCTGTCGTTAATGTCTATCTGTATCAAGACCTCTGCCTGTTCATCGCCTACTTTAAAATGCCGTGGACCCGTTCCGAGACGTCCCTGACCCTGGCACTTGAGAGAGAACATCCCATTCGGATATCTCTATTTCGTCTACAAAATCTAGAATCTTATCTTAGATAAAGTTTGAGCGGTGGCCAGTCGGAGAGAGACGAAGGCGGAGAAGTCACAGCTCACTCAGGATCCTCCATACACTAAATAAGGCTGCGACCCGCAACAGTTTGTTGCTGCGAGCTGCAGCTGATCAGCGAACGGAATTGATTAGCAATTGATAAGGCAGGTGCAAATGGATTGGCTATTGTTTGAGTGGGCAGAGTTAGAGTGAGAACTTTTGTATTTACCTCTTCGAGGCTTTAGCGAAGTGAGGCAGCAGTCAGAGAAACGAAATTCTATTGGTAGATTTTCCCCGCAGTTCATTTATTAATTTTCCTTCTTTATATTTGTTCTATTAGAACAGCAGGCATGCCAGGCAGGGTGGTTGCAAGTTCCTCCTGCGAGACCTAAGAAGGCAAGAAGACCTCCGTTGATCATGACAATCTAACCCGCGAGAAATCTATTCAGCTGCGGCTGGAACCTGGTGAACTGTAATTTTTCGGCTGGCTGATGGGGTGATGGATAGGACATATAGAAAGACAGGTGCTCCGAAGGTTTGCACAGCAGACTGGGTGACATTCAGGAAGAGTTTCTTAGCCAGCGCAGAACAAAATTCTGGGCATCACCCTTAACAGGAATAGCAATTTGGAAACTGTTTGGGAGGGGGGTGTGTTCGGAGAGATGACCTGGCTGAGGATAGTTACAGCATCAGGTCCCTGGCACTGAGTCTTGCTCTGTCACTCCGAGGGAAAGTGAGGAGAAGAGGCGAGCTGTGGTGAACGGGAATTCGCTAGTTAGTGGTTCTAAGGACGAGAATGATACTCCAGGATGGACTGTTTCCCAGCAGTGTCAGGGTCCGGGACAGCGACATCGAGTCCTTAGCATTCTTATGTGGGAAGGTGAACAGGAAGAGCCGTGCTCCATATAGTTACCAATGACGTAGGTAAGAAGAGTGTCAAGGTTCTGCAAGTGAGTTCAGGGACTTAGGTGCATATTTAACAGGCAGTAGCTCAGGCGTTGTGATCTCAGGATTGCAACCTATCCCAGGTGCTAGTGATGTCAGAGATAGGAACATTATAATATCCAACTGTGCTTAAAGAGTTGGTGTAGGAGGTAGGGTGTCAGAGTTTCGATTAATAAAGTTTTCACCAAGGAAATGTAGGGCCATTACAGAAGAAATGGTTTGCGACCGAACTGAAACAGGATTCCTAACAGAACGGTAAGGTTTGCAGGTTCTGCCTTGTGGGATGAGGGACAGTGGGCAAGCTGGAATTGCATAAAGATGGAAACGAGAGTGAGAGTGCAAGAACAAATAGTGGAGAAGTTGTGGAGAAAGATGTTACGAGCTCATACAAAGTAAGGAATCAAAAGGTCGAGTAGGTTGCGGATGTTGCGTAAATTTCAGTGCAATTATTGTAGGAAATGTTAGCGAGCCCACGGTGTGTATCAGCATATTGATTTATGATTTTGTAAACCTCAGTGAGAGCTGGATGCAGGAGGGGCAGGGCTGGCAGCTCACTGTTGCCCGGTACTGTTGTATTAAATTGCTCAGCGCGAGCGGGATTAATTGAGGACGGGTGGTGTTACTCGTTGGGGAAAAATGTCACGGTAATGCCCAGTCAAGACAGAGTGGAGAATTGATCTAGTGAGTCGTTAGCTGCGGAAATGGAGCGAAAAAAGTATGACATCGTTAATGGATTAATTATAGACCACTTGACGGTCCGCGGGATTCAGAGTTACTCATATGTTGACATGTCCTTGTTTGTTGCAAGAAACATAAGGTTGATACAGTAGGCGATTTACAGCAGCCGATTTTCTTTCCACATATTTACTCGGACTCCCTTATTCCGAAAGGACAAACGCATTACACACAAAATGCTGTAGTTCAAGCAGCATCTATAAAATTGAATTAACAGTCAACGATTTGGACCGAGACCCTGGTCAGCCTTGAAGAAAATTTCCGGCTAGAAGTATCGACGTTGTTTTCGTTTCCATAGATGCTGCATGATCTGCCGAGTATTTCCAGAATTTTGTGTGTGTTGCCTCAGATTTCCAGCAAATGCAAACTTTCTCATGTCTCCGTTTTTCTCAAGTGCCTTCAGGAATGTTGAGTACTACCCAGTATTCCCATCTAGAGTGAGTATGAAACTTCATCTGCTACTTGGGAATGAGACATTGCAGGTGATATAAGTTTGTTTATCGGAATACTTTGTATCTAGTATTCACAACAACGTTCGTTTCAGTGTAAATATTAAAAAAGGTATGTCTGGTCCACCGATTGAGATTCCACACTCGAGAAAGGACAATTTTGAATGTTTCCTGGAAAACAAAGTCTGGTAATATGAATACGGAACAGGCAAATGGGAGTATACAAAGCTTGTTTGTGCCTGTCAGAATAAAAGGCAAATATGACATGTTTCGTGACAGTGGTTTTCAAGAGATATTTGGGCCCAGTTCAAGAGAAAATCAAGAGGTTCATAGCAGGTATAGGCAGCGAGGAACAAAGGAGGTCCTTATGGAGTATAGGAAATGCAGGAGAACACTGAAAAAATAAATCAACAGGGCTACCAGAAGGCACGGGGTTGTCCGATCGGAGAATTTGACAGAAAGTCCAAAGGGGTTGTACAGATATGGTACGTGCAAAGAGATTATAAGAGACAAAATTGATTCTCTGGATGATCAGAATAGTAATCTATGTGCGGAGACAAAGCAACAGGAGGTGGCCAGTTGAGTGTTGCAATGATTGGTGCTGGGTCAGTTGTTGTTTGTCATCTATATCATTGATATGGATGATATTGTTGTTAGTGGATCCACAAACAAGTTCCGTGGACTGATGAAGTTAAAATTGAACTTTTTGGCCGCAATGACCAAGGGTATGGTTGGAGAAATAAAAAGTGCAGAATTTCATGAAAAGAACACCTCTCAACTGGTAAGCATGATTTGGGCTTCTGTCGCAGCACTGGGAACATTTCACTGGTAGAGGGAAAAAATAATTCGATTCAATACCAGCAAATTCTGGAAGCAAACATCACACCATCTGTAAAAAAGCTGAAGCTGGAAGGAAGATGGCTTCTATAACAGGAAAATGATCATAAAGACTCCTCAAAATCCATAATGGACTACCTCAAGAGGCGCAAGCCGAAGGTTTTGCCATGGCCCAATCATCATGCCATGATCCCGAATGATTCAAACAGAGAGAGGAGAAATGGATTAAAAATTCTATATCTGAATGCACGAAGTGTCAGAAATAAGGCGGATGAGCTTGAAGCCCAGGTGCGAATGGGTAACTATGATGTTGTTGGGATAACGGAGACATGGCTGCAGGGAGATCAGACCTGGGAAATGAATGTACAAGGGAATACGTGCTATCGTAGGAACAGAAATGTGGGCAGAGGGGGTGGGGTGGACCCGTGGATGAGGAATGAGATTCAGTCCTTTGCAAGGGGGGGACATAGGGTCAGGAGAAGTAGAATCTGTGTGGATAGAACTGAGGAACAGTAAGGGCAAAATGATCCATATGGGTGTTGTCTACAGGCCACCAAACAGTAGCATGGATATTGGGTGCAAGTTGAATAGGGAGTTAACATTGGCATGTGGCAAAGGTAATGTCGCAGTAGTTATGGGGGATTTCAACATGCAGGTGAACTGGGAGAATCAGGTTGGCGCTGGACCACAGGATAGGGAGTTTGTAGAGTGCCTATGGGATGCATTCTTGGAACAGTTTGTAACAGAGCCGACCAGGGACAAGACTATTCTGGATTTGGTGTTATGTAATGAAGAGGATTTGATGAGCGATCTCGCAGTAAAGGAGCCATTAGGAGGTAGTGATCTCAGTATGATAAGCTTTTATCTGCAATTTGAGAAGGATAAGGGCAGCTCGGAGGTGTTAGTCTTTCAGATGAACAGGGGAAACTATGGACCCATGAGGGAGGAGCTGGCCAAAGTTGACTGGACGTATAGCCTAGCAGAAAAGACAGTGGAACAGCAATGGCAGGTATTCTTGGGAATAATGCACAAGGTGCAAAATCAGTTCGTCCCCCAGAGAAGGAAGGATTCAAAGGGGGGAAAGGGGCCACAGTGGTTGACAAAGGAAGTAAGAGATTGCATAGCATTAAAAAAAAGGAAATATGATTAGAGCTAAGCTGAGTGGGAGGACAGATGGTTGGGAAGTTTTTAAGGAACAACAGAACCTAACTAAAAAGACAATACGGGGAGAAAAAATGAGGTACGAACGCAAGCTAGCCAGGAATATAAAGGAAGATAGCAAAAGCTTTTTTACGTATGTGAAGAGAAAGAAGATAGTTAAGAACAATGTTGGCCAATTGAAGAATGAATTGGGTGAAATTATTATGGGAAATAGAGAAATGGCAGAAGAATTTAATGAGTACTTTAGTTCTGTTTTCTCTAAGGAAGACACAAGCAATCTCCCATGTGTATGGATGGGCCAAGGACATAGGGTAACAGAGGAAATGAAACAGATTGACATTCGGAAGGAAACGGTGATGAGAAGACTGATGGGACTGAAGGCTGACAAATCCCCAGGTCCAGAGGGTCTGCACCCTAGGGTACTAAAGGAGGTGGCCCTGGAAATTGTGGATGCATTGGTAATCATTTTCCAATGTTCCTTAGATTCAGGATCAGTTCCTGAGGATTGGAGAATGGCTAATGTTATCCCACTTTTTAAAAAAGGAGGGAGGGAGAAAACAGAGAACTATCGACCTGTCAGCCTGGCGTCGGTGGAGGGGAAGATGCTAGAGTCCATTATTAAAGATGAAATAGTGGCATATTTAGATAGCAGTGATAGGATTGGGCCGAGCCAGCATGTATTTACCAAGGGTAAATCATGCTTGACTAATCTGTTGGAGTTTTTCGAGGATGTAACCTGGAAGTTAGACGGGGGAGATCCAGTGGATGTAGTGTACCTCGATTTTCAGAAGGCATTTGATAAGGTCCCACATAGAAGATTGGTGAGTAAAATCAAAGCTCAGGGCATCGGGGGGAAGGCATTGACATGGATAGAAAACTGGTTGTCAGATAGAAAGCAAAGGGTAGCGTTGAATGGGTGTTTCTCGGAATGGCAGGTGGTGACTAGTGGGGTACCACAGGGCTCGGTATTGGGACGGTTACGTTAACGATTTGGATGAAGGCATAAAAAATAACATCAGCAAATTTGCTGATGATACTAAGCTGGGTGGCAGTGTGACATGTGATGAGGATGTTAGGAGAATTCAGGGTGACTTGGATAGGCTGGGTGAGTGGGCAGATACTTGGCAGATGGCGTTTAATGTGAATAAGTGTGAGGTTATCCACTTTGGGAGTAAGAACAGGAAGGCAGATTATTATCTGAACGGTGTAGAGTTGGGTAAGGGAGAAATACAAAGATCTAGGAGTCCTTGTTCATCAGTCACTGATCGTGAATGAGCAAGTGCAGCAGGCAGTGAAGAAGGCTAATGCAATATTGACCTTTATTACAAAGGGAATTGAGTACAAGAGCAAAGAAATCCTTTTGCATTTGTACAGAGCCCGGGTGTGACCACACCTGGAGTATTGTGTACAGTTTTGGTCTCCAGGGTTAAGGAAGGACATTCTGGCTGCAGAAGAAGTGCAGCATAGATTCACGAGGTTAATTCCTGGGATGTCTGGACTGTCTTACGCAGAGAGGTTAGAGAGACTGGGCTTGTACACGCTGGAATTAAGGAAATTGAGAGGGGATCTGATTGAAACATATAAGATTATTAAGTGATTGAACAAAATAGAGGCAGGAAATATGTTCCAGATGCTGGGAGAGTCCAGTACCAGAGGGCATGGTTTGAGAATAAGGGTAGGTCATTTAAGACAGAGTTAAGGAAAAACTTCTTCTCCCAGAGAGTTGTGGGGGTCTGGATTGCACAGCCTCGGAATTTAGTGGAGGCCAATTCTCTGGATGCTTTCAAGAAGGAGCTAGATAGGTATCTTATGGATAGGGGAATCAAGGGATATGGGGACAAGGCAGGAACCGGGTATTGATAGTAATTGATCAGCCATGATCTCAAAATGGCGGTGCAGGCTCGAAGGGCCGAATGGTCTACTTCTGCACCTATTGTCTATTGTCTCACTGTTCCCGACCTAAACATATTCGAAAATCTGTGGATAGACCTCAAAAGAGCAGTGCATGCAAGACGGCCCAAGAATCTTACAGAACTAGAAGCCTTTTGTAAGGAAGAATGAGCGAAAATCCCCCAAACAAGTATTGAAAGACTCTCAGCTGGCCACAGAAAGCGTTTACAAGCTGTGATACTTGCCAAAACGGGTGCTACTAAGTATTTACCATACAAGATCCGAAACCTTTGCTTCGGCCCTTTTCCTTTATTGTTACTTTGAAACTATAGAAGATGGAAATAAAAAATTAATATTGCGTAAAATATTAAAGTAACGTGTCAGATTTAAAGTTATGCCTTTTTGGAAATCAGGTCACCTTTTACTCGCTCAGCTATTCACAGTAGCAGAAAATTTGACCCAGCTGCCCAAACTTTTGTATGCCACTATATATATTGCCTTGTCTGTCTGAAGCCTCCCTTTGCTCAACCGTTGAAGATCTAAACCCACAAAATTCCCATCCTCCCTCTCACCACTCGAACGATGACCACTGCACTCCACTTGTCTTACTTTAATTTGTCCTTGCCGATTAATTCCCAACGCTGATTGACTGCTCTAAAAGCTTCAAACAGCCGGGAGTTGCTCTAAAAATTTCCACCCACCTCTTCAGTTGTGAACCTTGAGCTGTGACCCATTTATGATTGATACCACAGACCAATTTTCACTGTAGCTGTTGAGAATGATGGATCGCTGGACTAATACCAACCAGCCCCCTTGCCCATTACGCCCACCGCCCAAACGTTGCCCTCATTGCTTTCCAGGCTGTTGTTCAGTACTGGTTTCAGTGAATTATCTCAGTGCGGGATTAGCAAAAGGGGAAACACGTGGGACTAGGAAGCGTTGATACAGTCTCTGTTGATTGTATCACAGGGTGTACGCCTCTGTATGACTTTAAATTTGCAAATATATCTACTTTTTCAATGTGTGAAGATCTGACATAGCCTTATAAGATTATAAGAGGCATAGATAGAGTAGAAAGACTATCTTGTTCCCAGTGTTGTAATGTCCAATATCAGACCGCTTAAATTTATTGTCAAAAGAAGTAATTTCAAAAGAGATATGATGGGTCATTTTTTTTTAAACGGAGAGTGGTGTTGCCTGGTATGTGCTGCCCAGATTGTGGTAGAGGCAGTTCATGAATGTGAAGGAATTGGAAGGCGCTGGTTATTGTGCAGGCATACGGAATAGTTTAATGGTTTACTAATTATTTTTTCGGCACAGCATTCTGGGCAGAAGGGAATGTTCGTCGGCTGTACTATTTTACATCCTATGCGCAACGTCTTTTTATGGCAATGTTTTGAGACCGCTGTCCTCATTTTCTCACAGCTCCACATGTTTTTCAGTCGCTGTGTGTTTTTTTTTACATTATAACCATATAACAATTACAGCACGGAAACAGGCCATCTCGGACTTTCACTTACTCTCACCTAGTCACACCGACTCGCACTCAGCCCAAACCCTCTATTCCTTTCCTGTCCATATACCTATCCAATTTTACTTTAAATGACAATATCGAACCTGCCTCTACCACTTCTACTGGAAGCTCGTTCCACACAGCTACCTCTCTCTGAGTAAAGAAATTCCCCTCATGTTACCCCTAAACTTTTGCCCCCTGACTTTCAACTCATGCCCTCTTGATTGAATCTCCCCTACTCTCAACGGAAAAAGCTATCAACGTCAACTCTATCTATACACCTCATAATTTTAAATCCCTCTATCAAATCCCCCCTCAACTTTCTAGCTCCAAAGAATAAAGACCTAACTTGTTCAACCTTTCTCTGTAACTTAGGTGCTGAAACCCAGGTAACGTTCTAGTAAATCTCGTCTGTTATCTCTCTATTTTGTTGACATCTTTTCTATAATTCGGTGACTAGAACTGTACACAATACTCCAAATTTGGCCTTACCAATGCCTTGTACAATTTTAACATTACATTCCAACTCCTATACTCAGTGCTCTGATTTATAAAGGCCAGCATACCTAAAGCTTTCTTCACCACCCTAACCACACGAGATTCCACCTTTAGGGAACTATGCACCATTATTCCTAGATCACTCTGTGCTACTGTATTCCTCAATGCCCTACCATTTACCATGTATGTCCTATTTTGATTAGTCCTACCAAAATGTAGCACCTCACACTTATTAGCACTAAACTCCATCTGCCATCTTTCAGCCCACTCTTCTAACTGGCCTAAATCTCTCTGCAAGCTTTGAAAACCTACTTCATTATCCACAACACCACCTATCTTAGTATCGTCTGCATACTTACTGATCCAATTTACCACCCCATCATCCAGATCATTAACGTATATGACAAACAACATTGGACACAGTACGGATCCCTGAGGCACACCGCTAGTCACCGGCCTCCAATCTGACAAACAGTCATCCACCACTACCCTCTGGCACCTCCCATCCAGCCACTGTTGAATCCATTTTACTACTTCAATATTAACACATAAAGATTGAACCTTCCTAACTAACCTTCCGTGCAGAACTTTGTCAAAGGCCTTACTGAAGTCCATATAGACAACATCCACTGCTTTACCTTCGTCAACTTTCCTAGTAATATCTTCAAAAAAATCAATAAGATTTGTCAAACGTGACCTTCCCGCACAAATCCATGTTGACTGTTCCTAATCAGGCCCTGTCTATCCAAATAATTATATATACCATCTCTAAGAATAATTTCCATTAATTTACCCACCACTGACATCAAAAGTACAGGCCAATAATTGCTAGATTTACTCTAAAACCCCTTTTTAAACAATGGAACTACATGAGCAATACGACAGTCCTCCGACACCATCCCTATTTATAATGACATCTGAAATATTTCTGTCAGAGCCCCTTCTATTTCTACACTAACTTCCCCCAAGTTCCTAGGGAATATCCTGTCAGGATCCGGAGACTTTCATAGTTTTATATTCTTTAAAAGCGCCAGTACTTACTCTTCTTTAATCAACATACTTTCCATAACTACCCTACTTGTTTCAGTTACCTTACACAATTCAAAATCCTTCTCCTTAGTGAATCCCGAAGAAAGGAAATTGTTCAATTACTGTAGTATACTGCAGAAAATTTTCCAAGGATTCAGACTGGGACCTCAGCTGTCCGTGATCTATATCCATCATTAAATTCTCTGTTACATCCTTCCCATAAAACAAATTGTCCCAATCCACTCCTTCTAAGCCCTTTCACACCTTCTCAAAGTTTGCCTTTCTCCAATCAAAAATCTGAACCCTTTGACCAGTCCTATCCTTCTCCATAATTATATTGAAACTAATGGCATTGTGATCACTGGACCCGAAGTTCTCCTCAACACATACCTCCATCACTTGACCTATCTCATTCCCTAACAGGTGATCCAACACTGCCCCTTCTCTAGTTGGTACCTCTATGTATTGCTGCAAAAAAAACTATCCTGCACGCAGTTTACAAACTCCAAACCATCCGGCCCTTTAACAGTATGGGCTTCCCAGCCTATGTGTGGAAAATTAAAATCTCCCACAATCACAACCCTGTACTTGCTATCTCCTTACACGTTTGCTCCTCCAATTCTTGGTCCACATTAGGTGGTCTATAATACACCCCTGTAAGTGTTACTACAGCTTCCCCATTCCTCAGTTTCTCCAAAATAGTCTCCCTAGACGAGCCCTCTAATCTCTTCTGCCAGAGCACCGCTGTAATATTTTCTCTGACAAGCAGTGCAACACCTCCTCCTCTTGTCTTTCCGATTCTATCATACTTGAAGCAACGAAATCCAAAAATATTTAGTTGCCAGTCACACCTCTTCTGCAACCATGTTTCACTAATAGCTACAACAACATATTTCCAGGGATCAATCCATGCTCTAAGCTCATCCACCTTTCTTACAATGTTCCTAGCATTATAATAAATGCATTTAAGAAATTCTCCACCTCTTCCTCTCTGTTTATCTCTAACGGTGCAAACAACTCTACTATCTTCTTTTTCTTCCTTCTCCCATACACCTGTTCCTACCCTCTGGTTCTCCTACCCCCTTGTATCTAGTTTAAATTCACTGGAGCCTCTCTGGCAAACCTACCTGCAAGAATATTTGTCCCCCTCCAGTTCAGATATAAACCGTCCCGCCGGAACAAGTCCCACCTTCGCTGGAAAGTTGCCCAGTTATCTATAAATCTGAAGCCCTCCGTCCTGCACCATGTCTTCAGCCACGTGTTGATCTGCGCTATCTTACTATTTCTAAACCCACCTGCACGTGTCACTGGTAGCAATCCTGAGATTGCTACCCTGGAAGTCCTGTCCTTTAACTTGGCGCCCGACTCCCTAAGCTCACCTTTCAGGAACTCCTCACTCTTCCTACCCATGTCATTGACTCCTACATGGACTACGACATTCGGCTGCTCACCCTCCCTCTTGAGAATACTGAGAACTCGATCAGAGATATCACGGACCCTGGCACCAAGGAGGCAACAGACCATCTAGGATTTTTGATCTTTTCCACAGAACCTCCTATCTTGTCCTCCTAACTAACGAATCTCCTATCACTACTGCTCTCCTCTTTTTCCTCCTTCTCTTCTTAGCTGAGGGTCCAGTCTCAGTGCCAGAGACGCAACCACTGCAACTTATCCGTGGTAGGTCGTCCCCACCAACAGTATCCAAAACGGTATACTTATTATTGATGGAAATGGCAACAGGGGTGCTCTGCTCATTCTGTCTAATCCCTTCCCTCTCCTGACAGTCACCCAGCTACCTGTCTCCTGACTCTTAGGGGTGACTATCTCCCCGTTAGTCCTGTTTATTTCTGCCTCTGCCTTCCGAATGATTCGAAGTTCATCCAGCTCCAGCCCCAATTCCGTAACTCGGTTTGTCAGGAGCTGCAGCTGGATGCACCTTTTGCAGGTATAGTCATCAGGGACAATTGTGCTCGCCCTGACTTCGCACAAACTGCAAACGGAGCATTCGACTGCCCTCACTGCTGCCTCCATTACCTACTCCAGAGCTAATTAGATTAATTAAAGGAGCTTACCCGGCCTTACCTCACCTGGAGTGAAGCTCGTACTCGGCCTCTGCTCGCCTTTTAACTTCTCCCCCTGCCCAACGAGGCGATTTTCACGCGCTTCCGCAAGTCGTGCCCCGTTCAAACCTCGCCCCTGCCTACTGAGCCAAACCCGTCCCATTCTGCTTCAGTCCACTCCGACGCTGGCCGTTACGACGATTATATCCGAGCCGTGTAAATATCCTCATTAATATATAGTGTGGTTAGTGCAGGCAATGGTTAATAATTACATCAGTTATGTCCACATCCATGCACAGTAGCAAGTGCTAATTCATAAAAGCAGCTCTTGTCTAAGAATTAGAATTAGGTTATTTTATGTTGATGGCACAGGAACGAATTCTACTGGAATAATCTACTCACACTGAAAACTCAAACCTATAAGTCGGCCAGGAATGGAATCGGCGTTCAACCGGAAACTCAACAGAAAAATATTCACCATGCAAGAAATGGATCGCTTTTAGCTATTTTCCTCAAACGCTTCTCTGATGCATTTGAAAGAAGTATTTGCATAACTTATTCCCCATTTTCTACGTATTATGATTTGAGCGATTATATGTTCGGTCTGCAAGTAAGACAGGAAACGAGAGAACCAGAAAGTGGTGAGGTGCAAAGAATTGAAAGGAAATTAGGCTTGCAATCAATAATATCATGACTTTATTGTTTTAATAAATCTAGCAATTAAGTTGAATGGGTATTTGACAGCGTTTATCAGTTCATCTCTGAATTTGCTCTGGGTCAAGACATAAATACACGTGTTGGTGCAGGTGCTCAGAAGCTGAAGCTTCGATGCTGTGTTTTCTATGATGAACGACAGGTCAGTGGTAGAATAATAATAATTCTCTGTAATTCTCTGATGGATATAAAAGACAAACTGTGTTGCCCACAACAATATGAAACTACCGGTTATACTGAAGAGTAAAACGATGGATTTCTTTCGGTTCTCCATCTCCGTATCCTTGTCATTCGCCCCACTGTTGTGGCTCCGTAGACTCCTGCGGACTCTACTGGATGCTAAAATCCGTCTGACCGTCAGAACATTGAGCATCAAAATCAGAACGAACGGGACACAAGGGGTGAAAATGCGATGAAATAGTTCAAATGCACCCCAGACAGCTGATTTGTAGAAGTTTGGCTTATACACACAGCGCCAGGGAACATTGTTAATTATTTCTCCAGACGCGACAGAAAAGTACCAGGGAAGACTCTCCAAGCAGCCCAGCACACTCACTGTCCCTATAACCAAAGTCGCCGTTCTCTCGGTGCAATATTTTGTTTTCAGCTTGTCACAACAGAGAGTTACAAATCGGTCAAAGGTGAATGCGACTGTCAACCACACAGAGACCGCTGTTGATGCGAAAACCATGTAGTAAATGATTCGGCACACTGGAGTAATGAACAAAAATGAACCTTGGAAATACACCACAGGAATCCATCTTAATATGACGTCAGTGATTACGACCATGAGATCGGCTGCTGCCATTCCGACCAGGTAGCGAGTGATGCATTTGGAGAGACCGCACTTTCCTCGGGACAGGATTATGATCGCCACCAGATTGACTGTTAAAAGATCGACCAAACAAATTGAGATATAACCGTTGTGAGCCGGGACCAGAACAGGATTCATTGTTTTTGAGGAAACCTTTCCGAGCGTACTGTTGTTTGAAAGACACTGCCGTGCATTATTTAAAGAGTAGATTCCTGATAAGGCCCTGCACCGATGGGTAACGCACAGAGAACAAAAGAATGGCTGCACGTGCAGGGAATGTTCTCGCTGATGTCCTAAATACCTGATTCTAAACATATTTATTTCAATAATGTTTTCATATGAATACAAATATGAATATTGTATTAATATTTCCGATTGTTAAAGGCTTCGACAATTATTTTCAGTCACAGAATGCTAGCTTTTCTGATTCACCCAACAGACATTCAGCGTCTCAGTTTTCACTCATAAACAAGAGAAAATCGCAAATCCGCGCAACATATATAAAATGCTGGAGGAACTCAGCTGGTCCTGCAGTTTTTCTTAATAGGAAAAAAGTAGCTTTTTCCTTACATTTGCGTGATGGGCCAAACCATCACAATTTGAGTTGGGTCATGATTGTGGCTATGGAATTAATGTTAGCTTCCTCCAAGATTCTAGAGTTAGTACATTTGTTCTACCAGCTATCCCAATCTTCAAAACCCCTCTTTCCTCGCCTGGCAGAAGTTCCACTCGCACAGCTCGCCATGGTATACTTAAACGACAACAAACAGTAGAATCTGTCGAGGCACACAGGATGGTGGAGCGACAGTGTCAATTCAACAAGACATTTCCCGTTATTTAATAGACCATACCGACATTGCATTCGGAATACTACATAGGAAAGACATCAATGCAATTGCGACTCACACCGTTCCATTAATACATTTTAAGAAAGCAGAATGTTCACCAGCGTGTATTATTGTGATAACATTTATTTAGTGATGAAACATCTATGAATAGTTTACTAATTTATTAACTTTCTTCAGAGATTCACCGAGTTCCCTTCAATGGAGATGGACGGAATGAACAGAACGGAAATGTTGATCCCATCAGACGCCATTGTTTAGTTCAAGTTGGTGTCAACAAGCTAACAATAATGCACCTACTGTATCTTAACTTAACAAAGAAGAAAGTTATTTTAAATTGTTATACCTGCAGTCGAGTATTGAATAGTATAATATGCTGATATTTGAAATTAAAATCATTTCCAGAGGCATACCAGGCACAAAGAAACACGTGAACAAGTACACAAAAGAGGCACGCGCGTCTCTCTCTCTCTCACACACACACACACACACACACACACACTCTCTCTCTCACACACACACACACACACACACACACACACACCCTTTCGGAGGTGATAGCCAGCCAGTTTCAATATGGTAGGACAGCCTGCATCTCTTTGAAGTAAAACGTAAAACAGGAACCCCAAAATCAGCAAGTCATGCAGTCGAGTATTGCATATTTAAACTGCTGTGCACTAAGAGAGAAGACTGCAGAAATAAATCAAAAATGCAGTTAGAACTCTTAAACTGTTAGTACATATTACCCGTAACTCCTGTTGCCGCAAGAAATAAGAAGTAAATAACCTCTGAAGAAGTGATTGAGATATGTCCCATTTGTGTGATTGACGCCGACCTGCTCGGGTTCTGGAGTCCACGCTGTCCGCAGCTGACATGAGACGATTCAGTACACATAGTTCCCATTTATATTGACAGCAGCACACCTGATCTATTTTGTCATTTACGGTTTGTTGAACAAGCAAATTATTGCAGAACCCAAAGTGTTCTCTTAGGGATAATCCTCATTCTAAAACGTTAAAGCTTGTCTTCAGTCCTCACTTTCATTTATTTCAATTTAACATGTTGAGTTCTACTGATTCATATATAAATCTTACTATGTTATCCATATATTTACTGAACTGAAAATCACAAGTGAACACGGTTTGAACATGTTATTTCTGGCAGATAAAACATTAATGTTGTTAAGTCACGTGCATGGTAGTGAGGATAATCATGTATCATCCCGACTCCATCAACCGAACCCCCTCCTTTCCAAGCACAAAGAGACACGTGAATACGTACACAAAACACAAAACACACACACACACTCTCACACACACACTCTCTCACACACACACACACACACACACACACACACACACACACACACACACACACACACAAACACACACACACACACACACACACACACACACACACTCACACCCCCACCCCACCTTTAGGAGGTGAGGAGGTGATAACCAGCCAGCATTCTCAATATCGTCTGACCGCCTGCATCTATTTGCAGTGCAAAATAAAACAGGAACTCAAAAATCAGCAAGTAATGCAGTCTCTGTTAACATTTTCAGTTCGAATATAATTCGTCTTGTAAATTAAACTGTGCAATTCAACATATACATCATTAGGATTATAGTACAAACTTAAGAACAGTCAGCGGACAACTCATGGTAGTGAGCAGAGTGCAACATCAATCGATTGGAGCAGAAGATTTTCTACCCTTCAGTTAGGTCCTGTCATCTTTTCTGTCTTATAGCATTAGCTGAAGAAATTGCTCAGAGGTGCTCTGTGCCTGAAAAGTCCAAATTACAACCATCACAATAATTTCCCTTTGTACTACACACGGTTACCACAGAGTGTTTCGCCCGTTGTACTTTGATTCTGTACACATATAATACTGGAAGAACTAGGAAAGGCAAGTGACATCTGAGGAGGTAAGACCTGTCAAAGTCTGATTGGGCCGAGGCCAATCTTCGACAAAGGAAAGTAAGGAGGCAGAAGCCAAAATAAAATTTTGGTGCGAATGGAATTGAAAAGTCTTAAGTAAAAGCAGATGACAGGGAAGTTTCATTTGGGGACAGGGAATGAATTAAGACGCATAGGGCTGATGGTCGAGGGAAAAAGCTGAAGAGAAAAGAATCTGATATACGAACACAGTTGATCATGAAAGAAAGGGACAGAGGGTTCAAATTTTATGAAGGTGATAATCGGGTGAGGAGAAGAAAGGGGGCGAGAGAATAGCCTAAACGGAGAATCGAAACAGAGAGAATAAGGGAATGGCATACATAACTGGAAATTGGAGAAGCTGTGCCGCCAGGTTGGAGTGCTACCCTTAAAAAGGAATAAGATGTGTTACTCCTAAAACATGTGTTGGTTCTCGTAATAGAATATATAGGCCTATTGCTAGAATGGTTAGAAGCTCCAACTGACCCCCCAATACTATTGAGTAGTCATTGGGTGATTGTCCATTCTGCTTCGGACACAGCCAAGGTGTTCGACTAATCCGTCTCTACTTTGCATCGTGTTTCCTTGATGTAGCACAAAGGGACACTATGGGCACTAGATAAATTAGATGGCTCCGAGAGACACGGAGCTGAAGATTCACATACCGTCATCTTTGAGGTCCTGAATTGTGATGAGGTCGGTAGTGCAAGGACAGAAGTAGCACTCGTCTCGGTTTGTAACGGGGGATTCCGAAAGATGTGATGATGCAAAGAGGAATAACGTATAGAATGATACCCATGGGAAGTGGACTGAGTTGGGGAGAGGGGAGCTGGAAGAAAAATACGTGCTCAGTGGAGAAATGCCCTAAAGGAAGCCAACAACACGAAGAATGTGGACCCTAGCCGAATGGTAGATGCGGAAAGGGGAAAGCTTCACCTGTTATAATGTCACTGATGGAGTGACGGACGGTTTCCACAAATGGAGAAGACATGCTTTAGGGCAGGCACAATGAAGCTAGAAAGGAAATACCTGAAATTGAAAACAGAATGGACATTTCAGAAGTTCTATAATGGAAAGTTTCGTCTTGAGAACAGATGTGGTGGAGTCAGTCTGCCTGCGTTGCTCTGGCTTTCTGGCTGATGTAAATATCCTTGTGTTGTTTTGATTCCAGTTAAGCCATATTCCTTTCAGTTTCTGTGCTCCATTGACGTTAAGAAAATTACTTTCACTTCCCTGGAGTTCAACACTTCATCCATGTTTGGGGTAAGGATACGAAGGGGTCATTGTCGGTGTGCCTTTGTTGAATCAGGTCATTTGAAAGCACTAACCTGTCCTCAAATTTGCGCGAATAATCACGAGAAGACAAATGCGGCCATGCTTGGTCAACATCCCGTAATGTCGAGATGATGCTGATTTTGTGGATCTACCTGACCAAATTAACCAAGGCCATTCTTTTTTCCAGTACTATTGTAGGAAATGTGAGACAGCATGTAATCTCACTAACCTCATCTTGATCTCACAGGAGTATATAGAATTGTCTGAAGCGTGGTGTCCGTTGTGCAGGGGATGAGGGTGCGACGGATATCGATAGTGCTGCTGCTGATGCTTTATCTATCTGTTGTCTTCTTCTGTGAAAACTTGTATGTTCCGACAAAAGGTTGCAATCTATTGAGGAAAGGTTGCAGTCTTTTGCTTATTTCCGATCTGTCGTTCATCTTGCTGAGAACGTTCAAACTTCTTTTGTTATTGTTCTTTCCCCATATAAACAAATGTTCAGACGATTAAAGGGGCGGAGAGGCAAAGAGTCGAAGACGACAAGTTCAAAGTCACGACAACGCCCTCGGTCTTTTCGCTGAGTTGCATTTGGAGCAAATAGTCGTCAACCACCATGAAACAGCTTCAATTAGCGAAGAAAACACTTACCAAACAACGAACGTTATTAGCTAACTGTTCACTGTTTTATACAGTTGACGAGAAATTTACACAAACAAGCTGACCCTGCATTATTCTGTTCATTCATTGATGTGAAGGTCTGATTATCACTAAAATGAACATATGGCAACATTCTGTTTATACTCTATCCAAGATATTCCGGGAATACAGTCCAGCGATGGAGATCTAAGTGTCATACAAATAAAATTATTTACAAAATACCATAGAAATATTGCGTGCACAATAGGGGACTGATCTCGGATCTACTTCACATTGAATATGTAGAGGAATGCATTCTGAATCCCCCCCAAAGTTGGATAGAAATAATTGCGACATACATTGAGCACTGACGTGAAAGAAAGGTGAAGTGCAAACCGGCATTTACTTGAAATTTTCATCAATTGCCTTCAAGCAGAACGTACCCTTGAACAATCAATCCTTCATACCCGCTTAAGCTGAATTGAGTTCAGTCACTTCAAAAACTGCCTTTCCTACTTTGCAAAGAGGCGGACAGTTGTGTTTTTATCGTCTATCTGCAAGACAACCTCGGTTTCCCTCATTCCCTCTGAACTGAATCATAATAAAGGGTCTCGGCTAGAAACGACAGCTCCTTATTCCTCTCTATAGATTCTGCGTTCGCATTGTTCAGTGTAGAATGGAGACGCTACTTGTTTTTTTTTTTCACTGTTTATTCAGATGGGTTCAATGCGTCCCTTAACCGTGATATACTTACAGTGGAGTATTTTGTTGAAAGACCGTCGTTCAGTTAAAGCAGGACACAGTTGTCTAACGGCGACGAATAGAAGAGCTTCAGGGGAACGAAATGTGTGAATCTATGACAGCAGGCTCAGTTGAGAGAAGAGATTCTGAAGTTTTCTCTCTGTCATACAGAATGATTATTATTACTTCACCGTCTACAGAATATCACAGAATTTTGTAATCAGTACTTATATTAGTGAAAGCCAAAGCGCCATCAGCTACCTTAACGACCCTATATATCTGTGACGAAACTTAGAATGAGTTTGCAATGAGTTCCAATGAGTTCCAACCTGTCCTCCCAGATTCTTTTTTTCTACCACATTGCACAAGTAACAACGCTTCTGTCATGGCTGACTTTAAATTTCTTAATGTGTATTAGAGCCCCGTTAGTGCAATACGTTCAGATAGGGCTGAATTTATTCACAATGCAGGCAAGAGTCCTGAGAGAGTATGTATTCTACCCGACAAAAGGAGAGACCATGGTGGATCTGGTACAAGGCATCAAACGAGGCAGTGACAGACCTCTGTGCGACTGTGTGTGATGACACAGTAGCCATCAATCGCAGTCCATCCCTGTCTCTCCGACAGAGGCAGGAGAAGACGGTATGTGCAGGAAATGAACTGCGGGAATGCCGAATTATGATACCATTAAGGCAGAAACTTTGGAGGATAAGCAGAGAAAAATGTAAGTATAAAAATCATAACGGGAATACAGGCGTTAATGCGAAAGCACTTCCCTGTGGTTCTGGTTGGTTTGATGTAATTGAGGTTTTGAAAGCCGTTGCTCTGGGGCAATTCCACTCTCTCAAACTCAGAGTTCCGAGACCAGTGGTACGAGTAGTCACTACCAACTGGTAACCTTATCATTGTGGTATAATTTAACCAGGCCAGCTTGCAAAAGTCTCCGAACAACTTATATCTCCTGTGGAATCAGATGAGTCAACACACTTGACCACTGTTATATCACCATCAGGAACGCTTACCGTCCAGTCCACACACTTCCTTTGGAACGTCGGATCGCCTGACTGTACTACATCTCCCAACGTAACGATTAATGACGAAAGAGCAACTCAGTCCCCTTTGAGGATTGCTTTTAGTCAGTGGAATGGACAATATTCAGGGATTCATCATCGAGACTGATTGAAGACGACGCAATTGTTATTTCACGAAGATGAGGAAAGAGGAACTCTACTGGTGAGCAATCTAATTGTTTGCATCACTGTCTGCTGTGGACAGACCACAGCAAAGGATCGAAAAAGAAGTTGCTGAAAGTTGTACACGGAGCTGCAAATTCCGGAAGGAAAGTTCCACCAAGAAGATTGGTAGCATTTACCTCAGTAGGTATGGAGGGCATAACAAATCAGGCACGTTCTGTAGTCGGCATTGAGATGGCGTTGACGAGTTTGGCGACTGTGTAAAGTAGGATGATATGCTGAAACGTGTTTATTTTCAGAAAGGGAATTCTCTTGGAATGAAAGAAAAACATACACACAATTTACACATTAGTCCCCAGCGCCTGATGGGATATAGCCCGGTATTTCATGGGCTAGTCAAAGGGTGACCTGTGAGGTTCCGAAGGGATCTGTTCCGGACCCCTGCTCTACGTTATATTTAGAAATATAAATTACCTGGGTAAGGAAGTAGAAAGATTGCTTAATTAGTTTGAAGTTGACACGCGGTTTGGTGATGTTTTAGATAGTGTAGAAGTTTGCTAAGTTTCAAACGGATGTTGAAAGGCTGACAATCTGAGCTGCGAAGTGGACAACTGAGCTCAGTCCTGAAAAATGTGCGGTGATACACGTTGGAAGGTGTAACTTGAAGACTGAGTAGAGGGATAATGGACTGATTCTTAGCAGTGGTGGTGTTGGCGATGGGAGGGGTGCGGGAGTTGATGGAAGGCTGTGTTGCGTACTGGTTAGTTTAACACTATGACAGCGCCAGTGACCTGGATTCAGTCCTGCCATTGTCCATAAGAAATTTGTACGTTCTCCTCAGGACACTGTCGGATTCCTCAAAGCGCTATTTGATTCCTCCAATATTCAAAAGACTTACGGGTTAGCAGCTTTCTGTGTGCGAGTTTACTGATCGGAAAGGCGTTCTGTGTTGTGTCTCTCAATGAATACAGTGTACGAGTGAAATGAGTAGACGATTGGAGTGTTATGTGCAGTCCTGGCCACTTAACCAGCAGAAATGACATCAATAAGATTGAAAGAGCACAGAGAACTTTTACAAAGATGATTCTCGGACTTCAGGAACTGATAAAAAGGGAAAGCATAAATCCAATCGGTCATTTTCCCTGAGAGAGTATGAAGGAAGATTTGTTAGACGTATACAGATTTTTGTGGGATACAGATAAGGCAGGTTCAAGAAGGTTGTTTTAATTTTTCCCACACAGAGGTTGGGTGGATTTGGAACTCGTGGTCTTATTTTAAGAGTGAAAGGCGGAATTCCAAAGGGTATAATTCTTCACCCAGACTTTGGTGCCATTGCAGAACGAGCTGCATGTGGACATAGTTGATGCAGGGACGAATATAACATTTAAGGGAATTATAAGAACATAAATCATCAGAAATCAGAGCAAAAGTGGGCCATTTGGCCCATGGTCTGCTCATCCATTTTATCATGGCTGATCCATTTCCGTATCAGCCCCAGTCTTCTGGGTTCTTCTCGTTACCCTTCATATCCTGCCCCATCATGTAATTATCAGCCTCTGCCTTAAATATACCCAATGATCAGGGCTCCACAGCCGTCCGTGGAAATGGATTACATTTATTTCCCACTCTCTGGTTAAAAAAAATCCTTCTCAACTCCCACCAAAATCGGCGACTGTCTATTCCGAGGCTGTGCCCTTTGGTAAACACAAAATACACTGCAGATGCTGTGGTGAAATCAACACTTACAACAGGACGTCGGTCAGGAGGGTCTCGGCCGAAACGTTGACTCCTCGTTTCTACTGATGCTGCCCGACCTGCTGAGTTCCTGCAGCATGTTGTACCTGTCGATGCGCCCTTTGGTTCTAGCTCCTCCGCTGCAGGACACAGACTATCCATTTCCACTCTGTCAAGACAGTTGCATAGTTTTCAGATAGATCCCCTTCTCGTTCTTCGAAATTTCAGTGATTATCCAGTCAATCGGTGCTAATGTCGTTACCCTTCCATTTCTGGAATCAATCGTGTGACGCCATATCACAGGAATAGAAATTTGGAGACTGTTGTGGGGTGCAGAGAAATGACCTGTCAGAGGGTGATTACAGCATCAGGTCCCTGGCACTGAGACTTGCTCTGTCACTCATAGGGGAATTGAGGAAAAGAGGCGATCTGCAGTGACAGGGGATTCGTTAGTTAGCGGCTCCGTGGACAGCAATGATATTCCAGGATGGCATGTTTCCCAGCAGTGTCAGGGTCCGGGACAGGTACATCGAGTCCTCAGCATTCTTATGTGTGAACGTGAACAGCAAGAGGTCGTGCCCCATATAGTTACCAATGGCGTAGGTAGGAAGAGTGTCAAAGTTCTGCAAATGAGTTCAGCGACTCAGATGCGTCGTTGAAGGGCAGTACCTCAGGCGTTGTGATCTTAGGATTGCAACCCATGCCACGTGCCAGATAGGAAGATTATAATGTCCAACTGTGGTTAAGAAGTGAGTTCAGGGAGTTAGGTGAAAAGTTAACGGGCAGTAGCTCAGGCGTTGTAATCTCAGCATTGTAACCCGTGCCACGTGCTAGTGAGGTCAGAGATAGGAACTTTATAATATCCAACAGTGGTTAGGGGGTTGGTGCAGGAGCGAGGGTGTCAGAGTTTCGAATCATCAGGCCCTCATCAAGGAAATGTAGAGCCATTACAGAAGAAACTGTTGCTACGGAACTGGAGCGGGATCCTTATCAGGACGGTAAAGTTTGCAGAAGCTGCCTTTGGGGGTGGGGGACAGTGGGCAAGCTGGAGTTGCAGTGGGATGTGAACTAGAGTGAGAGTGCAAGAACAAATAGTGGAGAAGTTGTGGAAGAAGATGTTGTTACGAGCTCATACAAAGTAAGGAAACAAAAGGTTGAGCGGGGTGTGGCTGAAGTACTGAGCTGTGCATATTTTAATGCAAGTATTGTAGGAAAGGTAGGTGAGCAGAGGACGTGGATCAACATATTGAAAATGATATTGTAAACCTTAGTGAGAGCTGGTTGCAGAAGGGGCAGGGCTGACAACTCAGTTTGTGTGGTACCGTTGTTTTAAATTGCTCTGGGAGAGAGGGATTAATTGAGGATTTTCAAGTTGGGAAAAATGTCACGGTACTGCCCAGTCAAGATAGAGTGGAGAATTCATCTAATGAGTCTTTCAGTGTGGAAATGGAGGTAAAAAACGTATGACAACGTCAATAGGGCCATATTACAGACCGCTGAACACTCCGTGGGATTTAGCAGAACTTCTATGTCGACATGTCCATGTCTGTTGAAAGACACATAAGGTTGATAGAATGGGCGATTTTAAACTTCTATATATTTATTAGGACTCCCATACTCAAAAAGAGCAAAGTCGTCACACAGAAAATGCTGCAGCTCAGGCAGCATCTATAGAATTAAATAAGCAGTCATCGATTCGGGCGGATACCCTTGTCAGCCTTGAGGAATATTTTCGGTCAGCAGTGTTGACTGTATTTTCATTTCCATAGATGCTGCATGACCTGCCGAGTATTTCCACAATTATGTGTGGATTGCTTTAGATTTCCAGCAAATGCAAACTTTCTCGTGTCTCCGTGTTTCTCAAGTGTGTTCAGGAATGTTGATCACTCCCTGGGAGTCCCATCTAGAGTGAGTATGAGACCTCATCTGCGGCTTGAGACCTGGCAGGTGATAGAAGTTTTTTCATCGGAACACTCTGCGTCTTGTATTCCTAACAACGTTGTAAGTATTGAAAACGTACGTCTGGTCCACAGGTTAAGATTCTACACTCGAGATAGACCAAATTTGTTTGTATCCGAAAAGAAATCCGGTAGTATGAAATGAACAGTCTGTTTTCAGGCAAGCGTGTACTTGTCAGGCAAGCGTGTACTTGTCAAGTGAGAGGAGTCAAAAAATGATGTTTTGAGCGTACAAAGCTTGTTTGTGCCTTTCAGAATAAAAGGTTTATACGATACCTTTACTGACGTTGATTTTCAAGAGAAATTTGGGCCCTGGTTAAGAATAAATCAAGAGGTGCATAGCAAGTATAGGCATCAAGGAACAAAGGAGGTGCTTTTGGAGTATAGGAAATGCAAGAGATTACTTAAGAGAGAAATCAAGAGGGCTACCAGCAGGCACGGGGTTGTCCAAACAGACATGGTGACGGAAAATCCAAAGATATGTCATGTGCAAAGTGATTGTATAGGACAAAATTGGTTCTCTGGAAGATCAGAATGGTAATGTATGTGCTGAAACAAAAGAACAAGAGGTAGCTAGTGGAGGGCCCCAAGCCTGGTGCTGGGTCTGTTGTTGTTTGTCAACTATATCAATGATCTGAATGATAATATGGTGAGTGGATACGCAAATTTGCAGGTGACATCATGATTAGGTGGACAAGCTGGAGAACTGGGCAGAAAATGGCAATGGAATTTAGTGTAAGCTATTGCCCTTCGGTTGCACCAATCGGGGCGGGACTAACACAGTGAATGATGGGGTATTGAAGAGTGCTGTAAAACCAGGGGTTCGGAATTTTTTTAAAAAAGCATAATACATTGAAATTGTCGTCATAGACAGAAAGAACGTAAAGAGCTTTCCACACATTGCCCTTCAAACTGGAAGTATTGAGTACAGGAGATAGGATGTTATGCAGAAATCGTATAAAACGTTGGTGAGGCCTAACTTGAAGTATTGTGTTAACTTTTGGTGAACTACCTATAGGAACAATTTATATAGGGTCGACAGAGTACAGCAAAAAAAAAAAAAAATACAAGAATGTTGCCAGGACTAAAGCTCTGAGGAAATAGGAATAGATTAGTGCTTTATTCCTTGGAACGTAGAAGATTGAGGGCAGATTTAATAGAGGTATACGGAATGATGAGGCTTATAGATAGAGTAAATGCAAGCAAGCTATTTTTGGTGAGGCTGGGTTGGACTGCAACGAGGAGCGCATGTGAAATGTGAAATGCTTAGGGGTAGAGTCTTCACTCAGAGGGTCGTGAGAATTTGGAAGGAACTACCAGTGCAAGTGGCCCATGTGAGCTAGATCGAAATCTACGTTTCACAGACGTTTGGTGAGGTACATAGATGGTAAGTGTATGGAGGGCTAGTCGATGGGAGTAGAAATTTTAAAAGATTGACATGGACTTGATGGGCCGAAGTGTCTGTTTCAGTTCCGGATAGCATTCAACTATTCTGCCTGGCTTCTCTTCTGTTATAACGGAGCAAATATAAAGAAGGAAGAACTGTCATGGTCCTGATCGTTAATTTCCTAACTTTCTCCAAAAGTATTACATCATCCTCGGGCTTTTCGCTGAGTTGCACTTGGAGCAAATAGTCGTCAACCACCAGGAAACAGCTTCAATTAGCGAAGAAAACACTTACCAAACAACGAACATTATTACCTAACTGTTCACTACTTTATCCACTTGACGATATATTTACACAAACAAGAAGACCCTGCATTATTCCGTTTATTCATTGATGTGCAGGTCTGATTATCACTAAAATGAACATATGGCAACTTTCGGTTTATACTCTGTCCAAGATATTCCGAGACTGCCGTCCAGCGATGCAGCTCTAAGGTTTATACAAATAAAATTAATTACAAAACATCATAGAAATATTGCGTGGACTATAGGGGACTGATCTTGGATCTACTTCTCATTGAATGTGTAAAGGAATGCATTCGGAATCCCCCCAAAGTTGGATAGAAATAATTGGGACAAACATTGAGCACTGACGTGAAACAAAGGGGAATTGCAAACCGACATTTACTTGAAATTTTCAACAATTGCATTTAGGCGGAACGTACCCTTGAAGAATCAAACCTTCACACCCACTTAAGCTGAATTGTAGTTCAGACACTTCAAGAAACTGCCTTTCCAACTTTGCAAAGAAGCAGACAGTTGTGTTTTTATGATCTATGTGCAGGACAACCTCAGTTTCTCTCAGTCCTTCTAAACTGAATCATAATAAAGTGTCTCGGCTAGAAACGGCAGCTCCTTATTCCTCTCTATAAATTCTGCGTTCGCATTGTTCAGTGTACAATGGAGAAGCTACTTGTTTTTTTTTCACGGTTTGCTCAGATGGGTTCAATGCGTCCCTTAACCGTGGTATATTTACAGTGGAGTATTTTGTTGAAAGAACGTCGTTCAGTTAAGGCAGGACACAGTTGTCTACCCGCGACGGATACAAGAACTTCAGGGAAACGAAATGTGTGAATCTATGACAACAGGCTCATTTGAGAGAAGGGATTCTGGATGTTTTTTTTCTCTATCATACAGGATGATTAGTACTACTTCGCCGTCTACAGAGCATCACAGCATTCTTTACTCAGTACTTACATTAAGGAAAGCCAATGCGCCATAAGCTTCCTTTACGACACCATATACCTGTGACGCACCGTCCAATGAGTTATAGACCTGTCCTCCCAGATTCATTTTTGGTACCAAACTGCATAAATAACAACGTTTTTTGTCATGGCTGACTTTAAATTTCTTAATATTTATTAGAGCCCCGTTAGTCCAGAACGTTTAGATAGGGCTGAATTTATTCACAGTGCAGGGAAGAATCCCGAGAGAGTATGTATTCTACCCAACAAAAGGAGAGACCATGGTGGATCTGGTACAAGGCATCAAACGAGGCAGTGACAGACCTCTGTGCGACTGTGTGTGATGAGTGTTAATATAGACACAGTAGCCATCAATCGCAGTCCATCCCTGTCTCCGACAGAGGCAGGGAAGACGGTATGTGCAGGAACTGAACTGCGGGAATGCCGAATTATGATACCATTAAGGCAGAAACTTTGGAGAATAAACAGAGAAAAATGTAATTTTAAAAATCATAACGGAAATACAGACGTTAATTCGAAAGCACTTCCCTGTGGTTCTGGTTGGTTTGATGTAATTGAGGTTTTGAAAGCCGTTGCTCTGGGGCAATTCCACTCTCTCAAACTCAGAGTTCCGAGTCCAGTGGTACGAGTAGTCACTACCAACTGGTAACCTTATCATTGTGGTATAATTTAACCAGGCCAGCTTGCAAAAGTCTCCGAACAACTCATACCACCTGTGGTATCTGATGAGTCAACACACTTGTCCACAGTTATACCACCATCAGGAACGCTTACCGTACCATCCACACGTTCACTTTGGAACGTCGGATCACCTGACTGTACTACATCTCCCAACGTAGCGACTAAAGACAAAAGAGCAACTCAGTCCCCTTTGAGGATTGCTTTTAATCAGTGGAATGGACAATATTCAGGGATTCATCGTCGAGACTGATTGAAAACGACACAGTTGTTATTTAAACAAAGTCGGCGTGGTTGGGCGCGTGACTTCGAGAATATACCTGATATACCCAGATCAGATGCCCAGGATACACGAGGAATTATGCATTCTGCTGAATTTTAGATCTCTAGCATTCGTGATGAGTGATCCAGAACGTCCAGCTACGACGTACGGAAGGCTATCTTAAGAGCGAATTTTGATTCAGGTTAGAGACAGTCGGTTGCCCACAACTTCCACTACTTCCTACAAAGCGAAATCTAAGGTTGTGATGCCTCACTCCCAAATAAGCTCAACACGTCCCATGCACGCTTTGAAAGGAAGAATCTCTGCAGCATTGGATGGCTGCCTGGTCTCTGCTTCGGAAGCCGACATCAGAGTATCTTTCATGGATGAACGCTGGCGAGGCTTTAAGACATAATGGTGTCTCGTAGATTTCTGAAATCAAGTGCCAACCAACTGGAGGGGATTTCGGGGACATTTCCAGTCTCTCACTGCGGCAGTCATAGGTTCCCACCTGCTTCAAAAGGCCGAATATCTACCAGTGCCCAAGATGAGCAGGGTGAGGTACGGCAACGACTATCGCCCAGTGACTCTCACATCTACTGTGAGGAACACACACAAAATAATGGAGAAACAGCAGGTTTGGCAGTATCTACGGAAATTACTTAGCAGTAACACTTATGGAGCGCAAACCTCTATCGGGAATGGAAAGAGCTGGGAGGACGACAGAGTGAAAAGGAGGACCGAGGACGGAGGACGAGCAACTTGGTGATTGTTGAAGCCTCACGAGTGGGAAAGATGAAAGAGAATAAAACCAAGAATAGAGAAGTGGTGAGTGGATCATGGAGGAAAGTCAAGTAGGAAGAGCTCTCAGGAGAGATGACAGGGAGGTGAGCAGAAGAGGTGAATCCAGAGTGGCTGATAGAAGATGAGTGAATGGAACAGAATCTGTTCCTTAACTTAGCAAAGAGGCAGACTACGGAACTAATATCGAAGCGGGAGTGGTGGTAGAAATCAAAATTCCTGCCCCCCCCCCACCCCCGGACACTCCGTTTTTGGTAGATGCAGCGAAAGTGCTGGAAAGCGCGGCCCCCAAGTTACCTAGCGTCTCACCACTGTAGAGGAAGTCAAACCTGGAGCCCAAATAGAATAGGCGCTCTAGCAGTTTTGCAGGTTGGTAGTGAAGAAGCATTTGGAGAAGGACCATAGTGTACTTAGTGGAAGTTACAGACAATATTGTGTTCAATGTGGATGTTCATGGCATGGTAGATGAGAAAAGATTAACTCTACTGGAGAGCAATCTAACTGTTTGCATCACCCACTGTTGTGGACAGACTACAGCACAGCATTGCAAAAGAAGCTGCTGAAAATTTTACACTCAGCTGCAAAAACCTCACCTCTGGAAGGAAATGTCTACCAAGAAGGTGGGTAGCTTTTACTTCAGTAGCTCTGGAGGGCATAATAAATCATGCAGGTTCTGTAGTCGGCATTGAGATGGCGTTAACGAGTTTGGCGACTGTGTAAAGTAGGACGATATGCTAAAGCGTGTTTACCTTCAGAAAGAGCATTCCCTGGAATGAAAGAAAAACATACACAGAATTTGCACATTGGTCCCCAGCGTCTGATGAGATATAGCCCGGTATTTCATGGGCTAGTCAAAGGGTGACCTGTGAGGTTCCGAAGGGATCTGTTCTGGACCACTGTTCTACGTTATTTTTTGAAATTGTGGCGGCTCGCCCACATGGCAAGCGAACCGGCTCCAGCAGTCGCGGGTGAGTCCACAGCCAGCAGCAACCGAGCGTGCTCAGAGTGCGCGGCAGACCTCGGCCTGGAAGCCGAAGTCACTTCCGCCCCGCAAAGAGCGGGGTATGCTGGGAGCGGCCACTTAAGCGCGCTCAGATTGAAATATTAAACAGTTCAACCAGACCGTGTTCGACTCGGTGTGTTGCTTTCACTCGCTGCGTATCAGCGCAACCAGAATGGTAACCTCGACGATCCAACGGCATTTGTACCCAGCATGAACGACTCGGCTCTGCAGAATGCAGTTTCGCTTGAACTGCCAACCTTCTGGACCACTCATCCCCTGGTCTGGTTCCAGCAAGCAGAATCCCAGTTCCATATCAGGCAAATTGTCTCCGATGCCACCAGGTATTACTACCTGGAGGGCGCCCTCGACCGGGAGACAGTAGGCCGCGTTATCTACTTTCTGCATCAGCAACTGGCAACAGACAGATACGTGGCACTCAAGGCCATGTTAAGGCTCATTTGCCCTCTCCCGCCGCGAACAGGCCTCGCAGCTACTGCATATGGACGGTCTGGGCGACCGTGCCTGATGGACGCAGTAGGGCGAGATCTGGACTTTCTATTCATCTATCTGGATGACATGCTTATCGCCAGCCGCTCCCGCCAGGAACATCTAACAGATTTACGCCTGTTCTGCCGCCGGCTAAGCGACTACGGCCTGGCTATCAACCCCGCCAAGTGTCAGTTCGGCCTATCCGCCATCGATTTCTTGGGACACCGGATCGACCGCCATGGAACTGTGCCGCTGCCAGCAAAAGTTGAAGCCATCCGCCGATTCGCCAGACCCAGCACTGTTAAAGGCCTGCAGGATTTTGTTGGGATGTTTAACTTTTACCACAGTTTCCTGCCCTCAGCAGCCCGGATCATGCGGCCACTTTTCGACTTGATGTCCGGCAAGGTCAAAGAGGTCATCTGGACAGAGGAAGTGACGGTGGCTTTCGAACAAGCCAAGAACATGCCAGCAAACGCCACGCACCTGGTCCACCCCCGGATCGACGTCACCACTGCCCTCACTGTGGATGCCGCCGACGCGGCAGTTGGCGGCGAGCTCGAGAAGCTCACCGAAGGCCAGTGGAAGCCGCTCGCGTTTTTCAGCCGGCACCTACGAACCCCAGAATTTAAATACAGCGCGTTCGACAGGGAGCTGCTGGCCCTGTATCTTGCTATCCAGCACTTCAAATATTTCATGGAAGGGAGGGTGTTCACGGTCTTCACAGACCACAAGCCCCTCACTTTCGCATTTGCCAGTATCGGACCCATGGTCGGGCCGCCAGCAAAGCCACCTGTCGTACATCTCGGAGTTTACCACAATGATCAAACACATCTCCGGGAAGAGCAACATGGTAGCCGACGTGCTGTCACGCACCTCCGTCCAGTCAGTGCACTCTCTGTCTCCAGGGGTGGATTATGCGACGTTAGCTAAGGCGCAACGACTGGAGAGCGAGATGCCGGCGTACCAAACCGCAGTCTCCGGACTCCACCTCGAAGACGTACCCATTGGGCCGAAGGTAATGAGCTCCTTTGCCATGTGTCCGCTGGGAAACCTCGGCCCATTGTACCGACCGCTTGGAGGCGCCGCGTTTTCGACGCCTTGCGCGGTTTAGTCCACCCTTCCATCCCGGCAACCGTCCAGCTGATCGCAGACAGGTATGAGTGGCACGGCCTATGCAAGCAGTTCGGGCACTGGGCCAAGACGTGCACACACTGTCAAACCTCCAAATTCCAGAGGCACGTGAGGACCCCACTGTAACCCTTCCAGCCGACACGTAGGAGGTTTGAACATGTCCACGTGGACATCGTCGGCCCACTGTCGGTTTCGAGAGGAGCGAGATACCTGTTCACCATGGTGGACAAGATCACAAGGTGGCCGGAAGTTATCCCACTCACTGACACGGCCATGGAGACATGTGCCAGAGCTCTGATTATGACCTGGGTGGCACAGTTCGGACTCCCAGCCCACGTCACTTCAGACAGGGATGTGCAGTTCACATCGGCTTTCTGGTCTGCACAGGCACAACTCCTCGGAACCCAGCTCCACCGAACGACTTACCACCCGCAGTCCAACGGCCTGGTGGAACGTTTCCGCAGGCACTTGAAGTCAGCCATGATGGCACGCCTCCGAGGGCCAGACTGGGTTGACGAACTCCCCTGGGTGCTGCTTGGCATCCGCAGGGCACCCAAGGAGGACCGTGCCGCATCATCGGCCCAACATGTTTACGGTGACCCACTCACAGTTCCCGGTGAGTTTGTGCCAGCGCCCCGTGGCCAGGAGGACACACCTAGGGCGGTCCTAACTAAACTCCGGGAGCGGCTTGGAACACTTGCCCCAGTCCCGACGTCCCATCACGGAACAACACCCACTTTCGTGCCCAAGGTCCTACAACAGAGCAAGTATGTTTTCGTTCGCCGAGGCGCGCACAGACCACCCCTGCAGCGACCATACGAAGGACCCTACAAGGTGCGCCATAACGGGACGACCTGCCTTCTCGACATCGGCGGCCGTGAAGAGAATTTTACCATTGACCGTCTCAAATCGGCGCATCTAGACCTTGAACGCCCGGTTGCGGTGCCACCACAATGACAACGAGGCCGGCCACCTAAAAGAACTGACAGTGTGCAGGCTGTGGACTCTGCACCTCCTAGCGCCGGTTCGGGGGGGGGGGGTCATGTAGCGGCTTGCCCACACAGCAAGCGAACCGGCTGCAACAGTCGCGGGCGAGTCCTCAGTCAATGGCAACCGAGAGAGCTCTGAGTGCGGGGCAGACCTCGGCCCGGAAGCCGACATCACTTCCGCCCCGCAAACAGCGGGGTATGCTGGGAGCGGGCGCTTAAGCGCGCGCGAATTGAAATAGTAAACAGTTCAACCAGACTCGACTCGGTGTGTTGCTTCCACTCGTTACGTATCAGCACGACCACAAAATATAAACTACCTGGGTAAGGAAGTAGAAAGATTGCTTAATTAGTTTGAAGTTGACACGCGGATTGGCGGTGTTTTAGATAGTGTAGAAGGTTTGCTAAGTTTCAAACGGACATTGAAATGCTGTAGATCTGAGCTGCAAAGTGGAAAAGTGTGAGGTGATACACGTTGGAAGGTGTAACGAAGACTGAGTAGAGGGATAATGGACTGATTCTTAGCAGTGGTGGTGTTGGCGGTGGGAGGGGTGCGGGAGTTGATGGAAGGCTGTGTTGCGTACTGGTTAGTTTAACACTATGACAGCGCCAGTGACCTGGATTCAGTCCTGCCATTGTCCATAAGAAATTTGTACGTTCTCCTCAGGACACCGTCGGATTCCTCTGAGCGCTCTGGATTCCTCCAATATTCAAAAGACTTATGGGTTAGTAGCCGCATGGGTGCAATTTCTGTCTGCGAGTTCGCCGATCGGAAAGGCGTTCTGTGCTGTGTCTCTCAATGAATTCTGTGTACGAGTCAAATGAGGCTACGATTGGAGTGCTGTGTGCAGTCCTGGTCACGTAACCTGCAGAAATTGCATCAATAAGATTGAAAGAGCACAGAGAACTTTTTTACAGAGAGATGATTCTCGGACTTCTGGAACTGATTTAACAGGGAAAGGTTAAATAGTATCGGCCATTTTCCCTTTGGGAGTATGAAGGAAAATTTGTTAGAGGTATACAGATTTTTCTGTGATACAGATAGGGCAAGTTCAAGCAGGTTGTTTTATCTGTTCCACACTGAGGTTGGGTGGACTTGGAACTCGAGGTCTTATTTTAAGGGTGAAAGGCGGAATTCCAAAGGGTATAATTCTTCACCCAGACTTTGGTGCCACTGCAGAAAGAGCTGCATGTGGACGTAGTTGATGCAGGGACGAATACAACATATAAGGGAATTTTAAGATCATAAAATCATCAGAAATCAGAGCATAAGTAGGCCCGTGGTCTGCTCATCCATTTCATCATGGCTGATCCATTTCCCTCTCAGCCCCAGTCTTCTGGGTTCTTCTCGTTACCCATCATATCCTGCCTCATCAAGTAATTATCAGCCGCTGCCTTAAATATACTCAATGATCTGGCCTCCACAACAGTTTGTGGCAATGGATTACATTTATTTACCATTCTCTGGTTAAATAAATTCCTTCTCAACTCCCATCTAAATCGGCGTCTGTCTATTCCGAGGCTGTGCCCTTTGGTAAACACAAAATGCACTGCAGATGCTGTGGTGAAATCAACACGTATAACAGGACGTTCGTCAGGAGGGTCTCGGCCGAAACGTTGACTCCTCGTTTATATTGATGCTGCCCGATCTGCTGAGTTCCTGCAGCTTGTTGTACCTGTTGATTCGCCCTTTGGTTCTAGCTCCTCCGCTACAGGACACAGCCTATCCATTTCCACTCTATCAACGCGTCTGACAGTTGCATAGCTTTCAGTTAGATTCCCCTCTCGTTCTTCGAAATTTCAGTGATTATCCAATCATTCGACGCTAATGTCGTTACCCTTCCATTTCTGGAATCAATCAAGTGAGCCTCCTCTGAACGCTCGTCAATGCCAACACAACCTTCCATAGACAGTGGTTCTCAAAGTGCTCACGATAATCCAAGTGAGGCCTTCAAGTGCCTTATAAAGCCTCAACATGAAATGCTTGCATCTATATTTCAGACTTTTCGAAATAAAACCCATCTTTACATTTGCCTTACTCACTACCGACTCAACTTGCATAGTAAACTATGGAGAATACAAATGGATTCACTGATGATCCTCAGAGATTTCAAAGTTCTCTCTAATTAGAAAATTGTCTGCGCTTTTATTCTTGTACCAACGTTCATGACCATACATATCCTGCAGTGTTTTGCAGCTGCCACTTCTTTACCCAATGTCCTGATTCATCCAGGCCCCTATACAACTTCCCTGCTTCCTCAAGGCTATCTGTTCTTCACCGATCATCATATCATTCGCAAAGGTATCAATGTTGCCATCCAAATCAGTGGCATAACTTACAAAGAAGCAGCCCCAACACAGACCTACGTGGAGCATACGAGCATCGGCAGCCAATGGAAAATGTTTCCCTTGTTCCCATTCTTTGCTTCCTGACACTCGGCCAGTGCTCTATAAATGCTACCTTCATCCCGTAATATCATGTGTTCTAACGTGTTCAGCAGCCTCAAGTGCGGCATGTTATGAAAGACCTTTGAAAATCCAACAACCAATTACTCTCGTTTGTTCTGTCGAGTTGGTAATTTCTTCAAATAATTCCAACAGATTTTTCAAGCAAGGATTTCCCTTTAGGAAGCCATGCGTACTTTGGCCTATTTTATGCTGACCTTCCAAGTACCCCGAAATCAGATCTTTAACAATCGTCTCCAACATCCTGCCAACCGCTTTGGCCCGATGTCTACTATCACCTTTCTTTCATTCTGTATACATCTGAAGAAGCTTTTGGCATCTTTCTTAATACTATTGGATGGCTTACTTTTGCATTCTATCTTTTCCTTCCTTATGCCTTTTTAGTTGTCAGCCACATTTTCATCACACTGACTTTAGAACACTTCCTCTTTGGGATCATCTGTCCCGCGCCTTCCGATTTTCTCCCAGAGATTCCAGCCTTTGCTGCTCTGCCGTAATCCCTGCTAGTGTTCCATTCCAAACAATTTTGACCATATCCCCTCTCAGGCCTCTGTAATTCTCGTTACTTCACAGTAATACTGAAATATCTGACTTTATATTCGCCCTCTCAGACTGCAGGGAAGAATTCAATTATATTTTGATTAGCCCTGAAGGATCCCTTTATGATAAGTTCTGCAGTAAATTTCGATCCATTGCACAACAGCCAATCCAGATCACCCAGTAGGTTCAACCACGCGCTACTTTAAAAAAAACTAACTTGAAGACATTCTACAAATTCCTCCTCTTGAAAATCCACAAAAAACACTAGGTTTCGCAACCTACCAGCATATTGAAATCCCCCGTGTCCATTATAACGTGAACGTGATGCCAGGACTTTTCGATCTCCCGCTGTAATCTATCGCCCCCATATTTGCAATGGTTCGGTGATCTACATATAACTCATTTCATGAGCTTTTTTCTTCTGATTTGTTTACTTTGTTTTCTTTCTCTTGCACATCGGATGTTGATCTTTCATTTTTTCTTTAATTGGGTTATTTAAGGTTTCTGGCTTTGTGGCTACTTGTGAGCAAGCAAATCTCAAGGTTATATGATTTGTGAATTCTTTGATGATAAGTGTACTTGACAAGCTGGTATACATTATTCTATATATTGCAGGCCATTAAATATAAATTGCAGGCGTTCAGTCGTGTGTTCAGGATATTTTTCGATTCTGTCCCTCCTTTTCATTGCAACCCATTTAAATGACTGCAATTTTGTCCTGTAATCAACTTGCCCTTGCAGATAGTATCACTGCATATTGCCTCTTTTTTTCAACTAACTGTCACATCCTTAGCTCCAACACTCCGGTTCCGACAGGTTTAGCAAACCTGCGCCCATGGATATTGGTTCCCCCCGGGTTTAGATGAAATAGAGGTCGTACATTCCTCAGAAGAGATCCCAATGTTACAGAAATCTGATCCCCTGCCCCGTGCACCAGTTCCTCAGCCACGAATTTATCTGTCAAAGCATTCTATTCTTACTCTACTTTACGCGTGCACAGAGAGCAATCAGTAGATTACTACGCTGGTGGTCCTGCTTTTCATCTTTCTACCTGTCATTGTCCGGTCCGTGAAGTCCTCATTCCCGTTCATGGTCCGGTCCTAGCACTTTATTCCAGGTTTTCCGCTTTTCCCTTGTTCTGTTGGGTGCTCTGAGGCACCTGATTCTCATTTTGGACTGGCTACATAAATAGCTCCTGGGTTCAACTTCATTTGCTGGACGGCTCCATTCACCTTCACCTTCCTCCTGAAGCCTTTGCCTGAAGCCTTGCCTGCAACCTCGCCTGCGTCCTCGCCTGCATCGCTGTCAATTTCTACCACCACAGCAAGATCGGATCCTTGCTGTGACTAGATAAGGAACTGTCCATCGATGTTTGGAAATCTCTCTATGTCCATGCCTTCGCTAGGTAGGTCGAGCCGTTTACCACTACCTCGTTTTGGGAACCGTCGCTCTGTATTCTGTGTACAAGTCCCGGCCCTACGTCCTTTTCCCTAGCAGGGGTTCTGACGCTGTGTAGAGCTCCGGCCCCAAGACCTGTTCCTAAGCAGGGCTCACGGCTCTGTGTTCCATGTCCACGTGTTCCTCTCTCTCATGTGTTCCTATTCTCTCAGGACGAAGGCTCAGTGTTACTGTTCTCTTTAGACCAAGGCTCCGTGATCAAGTGTCGGAAGGTCGAGATAAGGCTCGGGTTCTTGTCCTGCCCATGTGCCTCGTCCTGTGCACGAGTTCCATGTCTAGTCCTGCAGCCGAGCCTCAAAGAACACAAGCCTCGGCTAGTCCAGCAGCCAAGCCTCTAAGAAGCCAAGCCTCGCCTGGTCCTGCAATTAAGCCTCGAAGAACCCAAGCCATGTCCAGTCCTGTAGCCACGTCATGTCCTCGCCTAGTTCCGGGGTTCGAGCCCGAGTCAAAACCCAGGTTCCGGGACCTTGTCCAGTCTCTGGCTCGGAGTCCAAGTCCAGGCTCCTGGTTCCCACTTCCTTGCCCTGGTCCCGCTTTCCGACCCAAAGTCCTAGCCCAAGTCTGTGTTCCTGTCCCAGCTCCTAATCTGTGTCCTATTCCGTCCAGTCCAGTTCATAGTACTTCAGTGTTTGTGTCTTGCATTTGGGTGCGCTCCCGCGCTCCCCATATGACACTACCTTTCACCATAAAATGTCTCTTCCGGATCGCCTCGCCTTTCCTACCTCTGTCGTTAATGTCCATCTGTATCAAGGCCTCTGCCTATTCACCGCCTACTTTAGAGTGCCGTGGACGCGTTCCGAGACTTCCTTGACCTTGGCACTTGAGAGACAACATCCCATTCGGATATCTCTATTGCGTCCACAAAATTTAGAATCTTATTTTAGATAAAATAAAATGAGCAGCAGCCAGTCGGAGAGACGAAGGGGGAGAAGACACTGTTCATTCAGGTTCCTCCATACACTAAATTAGGCAGCGACCCGCGACAGTTTGTTGCTTCGAGCAGCAGCGAATCAGCGAACGGAATTTATTAGCAATTGACAAGACAGGCGCAAATGGATTGGCTATTGTTGCAGAGGGCAGAGTTAGAGTGAGAACATTTGTGTTTACCGCTACGAGGTTTTAGCAAGGTGAAGCAGCAGTCAGAGAAACGAAATTCTGTTGGTACATTTTCCCCGCAGTTCATTTATTAATTTTCCTTATTTATACTTGTTCTATTAGAACAGTAGGCATGCCAGGCAGGGTGGTTGCAAGTTCCTCCTGCGAGACCTAAGAAGGCAGGGAGACCTCCGTTGACCATGACAATCTAACCCGCGAGAAATCTATTCAGCTGCGGCTGGAACCTGATGGACTCCAATTATACAGATGGCTGATTTGGTGATGGATAGGACATAAAGAGAGACAGGTGCTCCGAAGGTTTGCACAGCAAACTGTGTGACATTAGGAAGAATTTATTACCAGCGCGGAATATAATTCTGGGCATCACCCTAAACAGGAATAGCAATTTGGAAACTGTTGGGGGTGGGGGGGGGGTGTTCGGAAAGATGACCTGGCTAAGGGTAGTTACAGCATCGGGCAGAGTCTTGCTCTGTCACTCAGAGAGGAAGTGAGGAGCAAAGGCGAGCTGTGGTGAAAGGGGATTTATTAGTGCGCGGTTCCGTGAACGCTAATGATGCTCCAGGATGGCATGTTTCCCAGCAGTGTCAGGGTCCGGGACAGCTACATCGAGTCCTCAGCATTCTTATGTGCGAAGGTGAACAGCAAGAGATCGTGCTCCATATAGCTACCAAAGGCGTAGGTAAGAAGAGTCTCAATGTTCTGCAAGTGAGTTCAGGGACTTAGGTGCAAATTTAACGGGCAGCAGCTCAGGCGTTGTGATCTGAGGATTGCAACCCGTACCACGTGTTAGTGAGGTCAGAGATAAGAACTTTATAATATCCAACGGTGGTTAGGGGGTTGGTGTAGGAGGCAGGGTGTCAGAGCTTCGAATCATCAGGCTTTCATCAAGGAAATGTAGGGCCATTACAGAAGAAATGGTTTGCGACCGAACCGAAGCAGGATTCCTATCAGGACGGTAAGGCTTGCAGGTGCTGCCTTCTGGGATGAGGGAGAGTGGGCAAGCTGGAGTTGCAGAAGGATGGGAACCAGAGTGAGAGTACAAGGACAAATAGTGGAAAAGTTGTGGAGAAAGATGTTGTTATGAGCTCATACGAAGTAAGGAATCAAAAGTTTGAGCAGGGTGTTGCTGATGTCCTGAGCTCGCAAACTTCAGTGCAAGTGTTGTAGGAAATGTAGGCGAGCCCACGGCGTGTATGAGCATATTGAAATATGATATTGTCAATCTTAGTGAGAGCAGGTTTCAGGACGGGCAGGGATGGCAGCTCAGTATTGCCCGTTACCGTTGTTTTAAATTACTGAGGGCGAGAGGGATTAATTGAGGGATTTATTGAGGAAGGGTGATGTTACTAGTTGGGGAAAAATACCAGGTTAATACCCAGTCAAGACAGAGTGGAGAACGGATATGTCGACATGTCCATGTTTATTGCAAGAAACATAAGGTTGATAAAGTAGGCAATTTTAACCCTCCACATATTTATTAGGACTCCCATACTCCAAAAGGACAAACGTGTCACACACAAAATGCTGTAGTTCAAGCAACATTTATACAATTGAATCAACAGTCAACGATTTGGACCGAGACCCTGGTCAGCCTTGAAGAAAGCATTCGGCTAGAAGTATCGACTATGTTTTCATTTCCATAGATGCTGCATGACCTGCCGAGTATTTCCAGAATTTTGTGTGTTGCTTCACATTTCCAGCAAATGCAAACTGTCTCATGTCTCCGTGTTTCCTAAGTGTCTTCAGGAATGTTGATCATGACCTTGAAGTCCCATCAGGAGTGAGTATGAAACTTCATCTGCTATTTGAGAATGAGACATTGCTGGTGATAGAAGTTTGTTTATCGGAATACATTGTATCTAGTATTCACAACAACGTTCGTTTCAGTGTAAATATTAAAAACGGTATGTCTGGTCCACGGATTGAGATTCTACACTCGAGAAAGGACAATTTTGAATGTTTCGGGAAAAAAAATCTGGTAGTATGGAATGGAACAGTCTATTTTCAGGAAAATGGGAGGACTCTAAAATGATGTTTTAAGTGTCCAAAGCTTGTTTGTGCCTATCAGAATAAAAGGTAAATATGACATGTTCCGTGACGGTGGTTTTGAAGAGATATTTGGGCCTTGTTTAAGAATAAATCAAGAGGTGCATAGCGGGTATAGGCAGCGAGGAACAAAGGAGGTGCTCATGGAGTATATGAAATGCTAGTGAACACTTAAGAAAGAAATGAAGAGGACTGCCAGAAGGGACGAGGTTGCCCGATCAGAGAAGGTGACGGAAACTCCAAAGGGGTTGTACAGGTATGGTATGTGCAGAGATTGTAAGTGGCATAATTGGTTGTCTGAAGATCAGAACGGTAATCGATGCGCTGAGCTGAGTGACGCAATGGTTGTTGCTGGGTCTGTTGTTGTTTGTCATCTATATCAGTGATATGGATGATATTGTTGTTAGTGGATCCACAAACAAGTCCCGCGGACCGATGAAGTTGATATAGACCCTTTTGGCCGCAATGAGCAAAGGTATGTTTGGAGAAAAAAAGGTACAGAATTTCATGAAAAGAACACCTCTCCAACTGTTAAGCCTGATTTGGGCTTGTGTCACAGCCAGAGGCACTGGGAACATTTCACTGGTAGAGGGAAAAATGAATTCAATTGAATACCAGCAAATTCTGGAAGCATACATCACACCATCTGTAAAAAAAGCTGAAGCTGAAAAGAGGATGGCTTCTACAACAGGATAATGATCCTAAACACTCCTCAAAATCCACGGTAGACTACTTCAAGAGGCGCAAGCTGAAGGTTATGCCATGGCCCTCACTGTTCCCAACCTAAATATAATCGAAAATCTGTGGATAGACCTCAAAAGAGCAGTGCATGCAAGACGGCCCAAGAATTCCACCGAACTAGAAGGCTTTTGCAAGGAAGAATGGGCGAAAACCCCCAAACAAGAATGGAAAGACTCTTAGCTAGCTACAAAAACTGTTTACAAGTCGGTGATAACAGGGGTGTTACTAATTACTGACCATGCAAGGTCCCCAAATATTTGCATCGGGCCCTTTTGCTTTTTTGTTATTTTGAAAATGTATAAGATGGAACTAAAAATTAATCTTGCTTAAAATGTTATAGAAACGTGTCATATTTAACTTCATGCCTTTTTGGAAATCAGGTCAGCTTTTACTCGCTTAGATATTCACAGTAACAGAAATTTTGACCAGGGCTGCCCAAACTTTTGTATACCACTGTATATATTGCTTTGTCTGACTGAAGCCTCCCTTCGCTGGAGCGTTGAAGATCTAAACCCTCAAAATTCCCATCCTCCCTCTCACCACTCCAACAATGACCACTGCGCTCCACTTGTGTTCTTTAATTTGTTCTTGCCAATCAATTCCAAACGCTGGTTGACCGCTCTGAAAGCTTCAAACTGCCGGGAGTCACTCTAAAATCTTCCGCCCACCTCTTGAGTTGAGTACCTTGAGCAGTGAACCATTTATAAATGATACCGCAGACCAATTTTCAGTGTAACAGTTGAGACTGATGGGTCTCTGGTCTACCACCAATCAGCCCACTCCCTCCATTACCACCACCACCCGAACGTTGCCCTCATTGCTTTCCAGGCTGTTGTTCAGTACTGGTTTCAGTGAATTATCTCAGTGCGGGATTAGCGACAGGGGAAACACGTGGGACTGGGAATCTTTAATAAAGTCTCTGTTGTTCGTATCACAGGGTGTAGGCCTCCGTATGCCTTTAAATTTGCAAATATATCTACTTTTTCAATGTCTGAAGATCTGACATAGCCTTATAAGATCATAAGAGACATAGATATTGTATAAAGTCTATCTTGTTCGCAGTGTTGAAATGACCAATATCATATAATTTATTGTCAAAGGAAGTAATTTCAGAAGAGCTATGATGGGTAATTTTTTTTTAAACAGAGAGTGGGGTTGCCTGGAATGTGCTGCTCAGATTCATGAATGTGAGGAAACTGGAAGGCACTGGAACGCAGAATACGTGCAGGAAGACGGAATAGTTTATTGTACGATTGTTTACTAATTATTATTTTCGGCACAGCATTCTGGGCAGAAGGGAATGATCGTTTGCTATACTGTTTTACATTTTATATGTAGCGTCGTTTTATGGCAAGGCTTTGAGACCGCTGTCCTCATTTTCTCCCATCTCCACATATTTTTTCAGTCTGTGTGTGTTTCTTTTGCTATATATCCGAGCCACGTAAATATCCTCATTAACATACAGTGTGGTTAGTGTAGGCCCTGATTAATAATTACATCAGTTATGTCTACATCCATGCACATTAACAGGTCTTAATTCATACCGGCAGCTCTTGTCTAGGAACTAGAATTAAGTTATTTTATGCTGATGGCACAGGAACGAATATGACTGGAATAATCTACTCACACTGAAAACTCAAACCTATACGTCGGCCAGGAATGGAATCGGCGTTCAACCGGAAACTCAACAGAAAAATATTCACCATGCAAGAAATGGATCGCTTTTAGCTAATTTCCTCAAACGCTTCTCTGATGCCTTTGAAAGAAATATTTGCATAACATGGGCCTCATTTTATACGCATTATGTTTTGAGCGATTATATGTTCACTCTGCAAGTAAGATAGGAAATGAGAGAACCAGAAAATGGTGAGGCGTAACGAAATGAATAAAGGAAGTTAGGCTTGCAATCAATAGTATTATGTCCTTATTATTTTAATAAATCTAGCAATTAAGTTGAATGGGAATTTGACAGCGTTTATCAGTTCATCTCTGAATTTGCTCTGGGTCAAGACATAAATACACGTGTTGGTGCAGGTGCTCAGAAGCTGAAGCTTCCCTGCTGTGCTTTCTATAATGTAAGACAGGTCGGTGGTAGAATAATAATAATTCTTTGTAATTCTCTGATGGATGTAAAAGACGAACAGTGTTGCCCACAACAATATGAAACTACCGGTTATACTGAAGAGTAAAACAATGCATTTCTTTCGGTTCTCCATCTCCGTATCCTTGTCATTCGCTCCACTGTTGTGGCTCCGTAGACTCCTGCGGACTCTACTGGATGCTAAAATCCGTCTGACCGTCAGAACATTGAGCATCAAAATCAGAACGAACGGGACACAAGGGGTAAAAATGCGATGAAATAGTTCAAATGCACCCCAGACAGCTGATTTGTAGAAGCTGGTTTTATACACACAACGCCAGGGAACATTGTTAATTATTTCTCCAGGCGCGATAGAAAAGTACCAGGGAACACTCTCCAAGCAGCCCAGCACACTCACTGTTCCGATAACCAAAGTCGCCGTTCTCTCGGTGCAATATTTTGTTTTCAGCTTGTCACAACAGAGAGTTACAAATCGGTCGAACGTGAATGCGACTGTCAACCACACAGAGACCGCTGTGGATGCGAATATCATGTAGTAAATTATTCGGCACACTGGAGTAATGAACAAAAATGAACCTTGGAAATATACGAGAGGAATCAATCTTAATATGACGTCAGTGATTACGACCATGAGATCGGCTGCTGCCATTCCGACCAGGTAGCGAGTGATGCATTTGGAGAGACCGCACTTTCCTCGGGATAGAATCATGATCGCCACCAGATTGACTGTTAAAAGATCGAAAAACAAACTGAGACATAATTGTTGTGAGTAGGGAACACAGCAAGATTCATTGTTTCTGAGGAAACTTTTTTTTTACGGTTGTTTGAATGACTCAGCCGCGTATTACTTTCGAAAGTGACCGTGATTGGGAAAAAATATCTCAAGCTTGAATTGTTCATCAAAGTTTAAGAGAGAGTTGTGGGGTTGGGCAAGCCAGAGGGAGAAATGGAGGGGAACTGTATTTCTGTATGGGGTGCAATTATGTTTAGTGGGGCTCACAGAGGGACACAATAAGGAAGCAACGATGAAATGTACATCGATGGAGCTGTTTGAAGAAAGCCTGTGATGGGAACGGTGAGGCGCTGTCAGAATGATAAAAGCGAGTGCGCGTGAGAGGGAGGGAAGAGAGATGGGAAGACGTTGAATGTGCATCTAATGCGAAGAATAGCCAAGAGCTAGGAGCAGAAAATTACGTTTAGGAATGACACAGAGAACACGCATTTTTTCCGAAGGATGTTTGAGGAGTTTCCTGGAGTGAGATTGAAAGAGAACATTCCAGATAAGGTCCAACACCGATGGGCGACGCACAGAGGGCAAAGAATGGCTGCACGTGCAGGGAATGGTCTCGTCGATGTCCTATCCAACTGATTCGTAACATCATTTTTTCAATATTCATATTTCCTATCGTTATACTCGGCTTGTACAATTATTTTCAGTAACAGAACATCAGCTTTTATGACTCACGCATTAGACATTTAGCACCTCAGTTTCCACTCAGAAACAAGAGAAAATCTGCAGATGCTGGAAATCCGAGAAACACACACACAATGCTGGAGGAACTCAGCTGGTCCAGCAGCATTTATCGGAAAAAGTACATTTTTCCTTAGATTTTCATGATTGCAATTTGAGTTGATTCATTATTGTGGCTATGGAGTTAATGTTAGCTTCCTCCAAGATGCTGCAGTTAGTACGTTTGTTCTACCAGCTAACTCCCAGAATCTTTCGGAGACATATTTGATGGTAAGTTTCTCGGGATTTTATCTACCTGCTGTATGTTGTCCGTGACTCCGCACCATATGGCAAGGAGGGGAAGACAGAAGGTTGGTCTTGGTATCTCAATCGTCAAACCCCTTCTTTCCCTGCCGGGCAGAAGTTCCTCTCGCACAGCTCGCCGTGGTATACTCAAATGACAACAAAGAGTAGAATCTGTCGAGGCACAAAGGATCGTGGAGCGACTCTGCTTGCCAGCTGTCAAGTCTCGACCCAAAAACGTCAACTGTCCATTTCATTGCATAGATGTCTCCTAATTCACTGATCACCTTCTAGATTTGTGCGTGCTCTAGTTGGTACGCAGACGTGGGTGGTGTTATTCAGCCTGTCTCCCAGAGTTCATTAGAGGAAATAAGTAAGTAGGAATGTTCCGACAACCATTATTGAATCGAATTCATTGAACTTCCACGTTCTTTATGTTGTTATTAGTAATCAGTAACTGAGTCCACATCTGGCTTCAGCACAGGTGCTCCGAAATTTGCCCCGTGTACTTGAATTTAATCTCGTATGCGTGGCTCTTCGTGATTACGGGAATCACGGACGGAAGGCATGGCCGATAGGGTCAATTCAGCAAGGCACCTCACGTTATCTACTAGGCCATACCGGCATTGCATTCGGAATACGACATAGGAAAGGCATTAGTGAAATTGCGAAATTAGGTCCTGCACATAATAAATGTTTCAGTTCACTCTAGTATCGGTCCTCAAAGAATATTGAGATTATGAAATGAAGAGGCACATCCACGGCGACCATGACCAGTCCCATCAGTTCGGATGAATATTTTTCTCTTTCAAGAATATTTTTCTATCATTCTCATTTTGTAGACTCTTCCTCTACCCATATCTGATCATACTGCAATTCCTTAACCTTGCATCTCACACCATTTTATGAAAGCAGAATATTCACCAGCATGTATTACTGTGATAACATTTATATAGTGATGAAACATCTATGAATAGTATACAATTTTTATTAACACAATTCCAAGTTTCACCGAGTTCCCTTCAATGACGACGGACGGAATGAACAGAAAGGAAGTGTTGTTTCTATCAGACGCCATTGTCTAGTTCAAGTTGGTGACAGCAAGTTAACAGCAACGCCACTACTGTAATGTTTACTTAACAAAGAAGTAAGTTATTTTAAATTATTATACGTGCAGTCGAGTATTGAATAGTACAATGTGCGGAAATTTGAAATTAAAATCATTTCCAAGAACTCAAAAATCAGCAAGTCATGCAGTCTCTGTTAACATTTCAGTTCGAATATAATTCGTCTTTGAAATTAAAGAGCAGGGAAAGATACAGTAAACTATGACTGCAAAGGTTAAGAAAGTAAGCAATTAATATAGGACAGCAGATAAAGCACGATATATTGTTTGGAAAATGTTAGACGTAAAATTAGGTCTGGAAAAGCTGGATATTTATCAAAAACTCAATGCATAAGCGTGGACATATTGTTACGGATTCAACAACAATAAATATATGAGTGAGGCAGGGTTTTTATAACAAACAAAACGTTTATTAAACACTGAAAAACAAACTCACAAAAGTAAAGAAACAACTAACGTAACCGGAAGTCAGCTGCTGTGCGGCAGCTTAAACAGTTCTTAAAGCAATGAAGCTTAAATAGTTCTTAAAGCGATGTTGCAAAAACAGTTCTTCAAAGTAGTACTGCAAAAGTTCAAAATGCTTATAGTCCATTAAAGGAGAGACTTTTTAGACGATTTAAATTCTCTTTCACGTCGTGTCATTGCGGTTCCCAGTTGAACTATACTTTTCCCACGGAGAATTTACGAAGATGGAAATGAAACGGCTTAAAGGCACTGACCTTTCCTTTACAAAAGTGTACCCAAATCCTTTCTGCTTTTCACAGGGTTTAACATAGGGACAGCCAACGAAATCCTTCCGAATGAGGATCAAACAAGGTCGAACCTGTTTCACCGTCGAAATCGACGTTCCTCGATCTTTTAGCTTCCGAACTCTGATTTTCACTCTCCACTGATTTTTAACTGGCAGTATTATAAAGAAACTGCCGGCAAAACCTTTTAAAGTTTAGGCATTAAATAAAACTCCATCTTTCAACCAAACTGCGTCATAATATTGAACCACGCAGTGGCATGAAGTCAAAATGGCAAATCCAGCCACGAACTGCCCCTCCTCACAGGGAGGGATCCTCCTTTTATACTCTGTAAAAAAAACCTGTCACATGACCTCTACTGGCGGGAAAATGACGTTACTCCACCATCACAAGACCACTACCTTAGGTCCAGTATAGCTTCAACACCACTGTCATGTGTCACGGGTACGTAACAATATACATTTTACAAATTGGAATCTTAAGTGATGTGATTTATGCATCCACTGTAACCAGCAAAATCATATAAACCAGGTAATAATAATACAGCATTAACTCTGCTTGGTTAAAGGTTGACGATCACATAATCTGCAAAGGAGCTCAGAAGTAGAAGGTTATTAAAATTTCATATTTAAACTGCTGTGCACTGAGAGAAAAGAATGTAGAAATAAATCAAAAATGTAGTCAGAATTTTCAAACTGTTAATACAGTACACATATACATTACCCGTAACTCCTGTTGCTGCAAGAAATAAGAAGTAAATAACCTCTGAAGGAGTGATTGAGATATGTCCCATTTGTGTGATTGACGAGGACCTGCTCGGGTTCTGGAGTCCACGCTGTCAGCAGCTGACATGAGACGATTCAGTACACACAGTTCCAATTTATACAGACAGCAACACACCTGATCTAATTTGTCATTTACGGTTTGTTGAACAAGCTAATTATTGCAGAACCCAAAGTGTTTGTTCTCTTAGGGGTAATCCTCATTCTAAACGGTTAAAGCTTCTCATCAGTGCTAACTTTCATTTATTTCAATTCAACATGTTGACGTCTACTGATTCATATGTAAACCTTACTATGTTGTCGAAATATTTATTGAACTGAAAATCTCAAGTGAACAAGTTTTGAACATGTTCTTTCTGGCACATAAATATTAATTTTGCTCAGTCACGTGCATTGCAGTCAGGATAATCATGTATCATCGCGACTCCAGCAACCCAACCCCCTCCATTCCAGGCACAGAGGAACACGTGAATGTGTACACAAAACACACACACACACACACACACACACACACACACACACACACACACACACACACACACACACACACACACAAAACACACACACACACACACACACACACACACACACACACACACACACACACACTCACACACACACACACACACACACACACACACACACACACACACACACACACACACACACACACACACACACACACCTACCTTTAGAAAGTGATAGCCAGCCAGTACTCTGTATATCGTAGGACAGCCTGCATCAGTTTGATGTGAAAAGTAAAACAAGAACTTAAAATCAGCAAGTCATGCAGTCTCTGTTAACATTTCAGTTCGAATATAATTCCACTTTGAAATTAGATTCTGGAATTCAACATATACATAATTAGGATTATAGTACAAACTTAAGAACAGTCAGCAGACATGTTATGGTACCCAGCAAAGTGCAACATCAGTCGACAGGAGCAGAAGATTTTCTACTCTTCACGTACGTCCTGTTATCATCTCTCCCATATAGCATTAGCTGAAGAAATTTCTCAGAGGTGCTCTGTGCCTGAAAAGTCCAAATTACAACCAGCACAATAATTTCTCTTTTTACCACACACGATTAGAACAAAGTGTTTTGCCCGTTGTACTTTGATTCTGTACACGTATAATACTGGAAGAACTGGGAAAAGCAATGGACATCTAAGGAGGTAAGACTAGTCAAGGATTCGGCCCGGGACCAATCTTCGACAAAGGAAAGTAAGGAAGCAGAAGCCAAAATAAAATATTGGTGGGAATGGAATGGAAAAGCGGTAGGTAAAAGCAGGTGACAGGGAAGTTTGATTTGTAGACAGGGTATTAATTAAGAAGCATAGGGTCGATGTAAAAGGCTGAAGAGAACGAATCTGATATGGAACACAGTTGATCATGAAAGAAAGGGACAGGGGTTCAAATTTAGATGAAGGTGGTAATCGTGTGAGGAGACGAAGGGGGGTGAGAGATTAGCCAAAATGGAGAATAGAAACAGAGAGAACAAGGGAATAGTATACATCAATGGAAATTAGATAAATTATGCCGTCAGGTTGGAGTGCTACTCTTTAAAAGCAGTAAGATGCGTTACTCCTAAAACATGTGTTGGTCCTCGTCATAAAATATATAGGACTATTGATAAACTGGTTAAAATCTCCCAATGACCTCCCAATACCATTGAGTAGCCACTGGGTGATCGTCCATTCTGCAGCGGACACAGCCAAGGTGTTCGACTAATCCGCCCCTACTTTGCATTGTGTTTCCTTGATCTGGCACAAAGGGAGACTATGAGCACTAGATAAATTAGATGGCTCCCGGAGACACGCAGCTGAAGTTTCACACATCGTCAACTTTGAGTTCTTGAATGGTGATGAGGTCGGTAGTGCAAGGACAGAAGTAGCGCTCGTCTCGGCTTGTAACGAGGGTATCCGAGAGAAGTGATGACTCAGCAGGAATAATGTACAGAGTGAGCCCCATGGGAAGTGGACTGTGCTGGGGAAAGGGGAGCTGGAAGTAAAATACGTGCTTAGTGGAGGAATGCCCTAAAGATAGCCTACATACGAAGAATGTGGACCCTAGCAGAATGGTAGATGCAGAGAGGGGAATGTTTCACATGTTATGATGCCTCTGATGGATTGAGGGAAGGCTTCTGCAAATGGAGAAGACACGCTTGAGGGCAGCCACAATGAAGATAGAAAGAAAATACCTGTCACTGAAAGCAGAATAGACATTTCAGAAGTTCTATAATTTCTGAAATTCAGCTCCAATGTAGTCGTTAATGTACTAAAGGACAGTACGGGGAGTATTGCCAGTGTAGGCTTGGAACGTGTCCCGTTCTATTGTCCTTTCCAAATAGAATTCCTTTTCTTGAGCCATTTACTTCGTCCATCTATCATTTTGCAGCTCCTTATTTCATTCCGCATCACCCACCCAGTCACCTCGCCCTCACGTCGTCTCACCTCTCACCTACCAGATCGTATTCCATCCCCTCGCTGACCTGCTGATTTCTTCCGTCTCCCTGCCTGCTTTGCTTTGGCTTTCTGGCTGATGTAAACATCCTTGTGTTGTTTTGATTCCAGTTAAGCCATATTCCTTTCAGCTTATGTGCTCCGTTGCTGTTAAGAAAATTACTTTCACTTCCCTGGAGTTCAACACTTTATCTATGTTTGGGGTAAGGATGGGAAGAGGTCACAGTCGGTGTGCCTTTGGTGAAACAGATCTTCTGTAAGCACTAACTTGTTATCAAATTTATGCGCGAATAATCACGAGAAGACAAATGCGCCCATGCCTGGTAAACATCCCGTAATGTCGAGATGATGCCAATTTTGTAGATCAACCTGACCAAATTAACCAAGGCCATGACAAGCTCGTCGGCATTCTTTTTTCCAGTACTATTGCAGGAAATGTGAGACACCATATAATCTCACTAACCTCATCTTGATCTCACAGGAGTATATAGAATTGTCTGAAGCGTGGTGTCCGTTGTGCTGGGGATGAGGGTGCGACGGATGTCGATAGTGCTGTTGCTGATGCTTTATCTATCTGCTGTCTTCTTCTGTGAAAACTTATATGTTCTGACGAAAGGTTGCAGTCTATTGCTAATTTCCGATCTGCCGTCCATCTTGCTGAGAACGTTCAGACTTCTTTTGTTATTTTTCATTCCACATATAAACAAATGTTCAGACGGTTAAAGGGGCAGAGAGGGAAAGAGTCGCAGACGGCAGGTACAACGTCCTCGGTCTTTTCGCTGAGTTGCACTTGGAGCAAATAGCCGTCAACTAGCAGGAAACAGCTTCAACTAGCGAAGAAAACACTTACCAAACAACGAACGGTATTACCTAACTGTTAACTACTTCATACAACTGCCGACAAATTTACACAAACAATCCTACTTAATTCTGTCCAAGATATTCCAGTAATGCAGTCCACCAATGCAAATTTAAGGTTCATACAAATAAAAATATTTACAAAGTATCATAGAAATAATGCGTGGACTATGGGAAACTGATTGCTACATACATTGAATACTGACGTCAAACAAAAAGGAATTGCAAACCGACGTGTACTTGAAATTTTCCACATTTGCATTCAGGCGGAAGGTACCCTTAAGGAATCAAACCTTCACACCCGCTTAAGCTAAATTGAGTTCAGTCACTTCAAGAAACTGTCTTTCCAATTTTGCATAAAAACGGACAGTTGTGTTTTTATCATCTATGTTCAAGACAACCTCAGTTTCTCACACTCCCCCTTCACTGATTCAACTGGAAGGATTGTTTGAGGCCCTGAATGGAGATTATGGAGGGACATGGGCAACTTGATTGCATGCATGGATATGTGCCAGGAGGGAGATTGGGAGGGTGACGAATGGGCAAAGGAATCACGGAGGGAGCGATCCCTGTGGAATGTGGAGAGTGGTGGGTGGTGGGGTGGTAGTAAAGAAGCATTTGGTGGAAGAACCATGCTGTACATAGCAGAAGTTGCGGACAATGCTGTATTGGATGTGGACGTGCATGGCATAGTGGATGAGGACAAGAGGAACTCTACGGAAGAGCAAACTAACTGTTTGCATCACTGTCTGCTGTGGAGGGACCACAGAACAGGACCGGAAAAGAAGCTGCTGGACGTTGTGCACTCAGCTGTAAATACCTCATCTCTGGAAGGATAGCTCCACCAAGAAGATGGGATACCTGGCGACAAGTTGAAACAATGACAGAGAAGGAATACATCTAGCGAGCTACTGTCGGTAGCTTTAACCTCAGTAGGTGTGGAGGGCATAATAAATTACGCAGTTCTATCGTCGCCGTTGAGATGGAAGTGATGAGTTTGGGGACTGCGTAAAAGGGGATGGTATGTTGAAACATGTCGATTTTAAGAAAGAGCGTTCCCTGGAATGAAATATATACATGCACACAATTTACACATTGGTCTCCGGCGGCTGATGGGATATAGCCCGGTATTTCATGGGAGTCAACGGGTGACCTGTGAGGATCTGAAGGGATCTGTTCCAGACCACTGCTCTACGTTATTTTTATAAATATAAATTACTTGGACGAGGAAGTAGAAAGGTTGCTTAATTAGTTTGAAATTGACACGCGGTTTGGTGATGTTTTAGATAGGGTAGAAGGTTTGCTAACTTTCAAACGGACATTGAAATGCTGAAGATCTGAGCTGCGAAGTGGAGAACTGAGCTCAGTCTGGAAAAGTATGAGGTGATACACATTGGAAGGTGTAACCTGAAGACTGAGTACGGGGATAATGGACTGATTCTTAGCAGTGTTGGTGTCCATGGTGTGACGGTGTGGGGGGTGTCGTTGGAAATCTCTGTTGCGTACTGGTTGGTTTAGCACTATAACAGCACGAGTGACCTGGATTCAATTCTGCCATTGTACATAAGAAATTTTTACGTTCCCCTCCTGACACCGTCTGATTCCCCAGAGTGCTCTGGATTCCTCAGATATTCAAAAGACTTATGGGTTAGTAGCCCCATGGATGTAATTTCTGTGTGCGAGTTCGCTGACCGGAAATACGTTCTGTGTCTCTCAATCAATAATGTGTACGAGTGAAATGAGGCCACGATTGGAGTGCTGTGTGCAGTTCTGGTTACAAAACCTATAGAAATTACATCATAAGATTGAAAGTGCACAGAAAACTTTTACAAGGATGATTGTCGGCATTGAGGAACTGATTTACAGGGAAAAGTTAAGTCTTTTCCCCTTAGAGTGTATGAAGGAAGTTACTTCAGAGGTATACAAATGTTTGTGAGATACAGATAGGGCAAATTCAAGAATGTTGTTTTTTTTTTCCACACCGAGGTTGGAATGACATAGATTTAGAGCTTCAGGGTGAAAGGCGGAAGATCAAAGGTAAACTGTCATAATTTTTCACTCAAAATTTCGTGCGATTGTGGAAAAAGCTGCATGTCAAAGTAGCGCTTCGGAGTCGAATACAGCATATAAGATTAATTTTAAGAACATAAAATCATCAGAAATCAGAGCATAAATACACCATTTGGCCAATGGTCTGCTCATCCATTTCATCATGACTGATCAATTTCCCTTTCAGCACCAATCTCCTGTGTCCTTCCCGTTACCCTTTATACCCTGCCTAATCAAGTAATTATGAGCCTCTGCCTTAAGTATAGACAATGACCTGACCTCCACAACCGCCCGTGGCAAAGAATTGCATTTATTTACCACTCTCTCGTTGAAGAAATTCCTTCTCAACTCCCTTCTAAATGGGCACCCATCTGTTCCGAGGGTTGCCCTTTTGTTCTAGATCCTCCACTATATGATACAGCCTATCCATTTTCATTCTATCAAGACCTTTCACCATTGCATAGTTCTCCGTTAGATCCCCCTCTCATTCTTCTGAATTTCAGTACTTATCCAAATCCAATCGGTGCTAATATCGTTACCCTTCCATTTCCAGAAACAATCGTGTTAACCTCCTCTGAACGCTCGACAATGCCAACGCATCCTTTCATTGATAAGGGGTCCCAAACTACTCGCAGAACTCTAAGTGAGGTCTTACCAATGCTTTATAAAGCCTCAACATTACATTCTTGCTTCTGTATTCCAGTCCTTTTGAAATAATACCCAGCATTTCATTTGCCTTTCTCACTACCGACTCAATCTGTAAATTAAACTATGGAGAATCCGGTAGGAGTCAGTGTTGAATCTCAGAGATTCTAATATTCTCTCTAATTAGAAAATAGTCTACCCTTTTTTTCTTGTAGCAAAGATCATGACCAGACATATCCTGCAGTGTTTTGCAACTGCCACTTCTTTGCCCATTGTCCTAATCCATCCAGGCCCTACTGCAACCTCACTGCTTCCTCAACACTATCTGCCCTTCCACCGGTCATCGTGTTGTCCGCAAGCGGAGCTAAAAAGGTATCAATTTTGTCTTCCAAAATCATTAACATATAACGTACAAAGTAGCTGCCCAACATAGACCCACGTGGAATATACTAGCATCGGTCAACAGAATATGTTTCCCCTGTTTCCATTCTTTGCCTCCTGCCACTCAGCTCTACAAATACAGCCATCATACCATAATATAATGTATTTTCACGTGTTCAGCAGCCGTTATGAAAGACCTCAGAAAATCCAACATCCATCGATTCCCGTTTGTTCTATCCAGTTTTAAATTCTTCAAATAATTGCAATAGATTTTTCAGGCAAAAATTTTATCCTGAGCCTCCAAGCACCTCGAAGTCACACACTTAACAATCGTCTCAAACATCTTGCCACCCACTTTAGCCTGATGTTTACAATCATACCTATTTCATTCTGTATACACCAGAATAGGCTTTTGGTATCGTCCTTAATATTGAATAGCTTACTTTCACATTCCATTTTTTCCTTCCTTATGACTATTTAGTTTTCCGCTACATTTCCATCACACTGTCTTCAGAGCACTTCCTCTTTGGGATCATCTATCCAGCGCCTTCCAATTTTCTCCCACAGATTACAGCCTTTGCTGCTCTTCCGTAATCTCTGCTAGTATTACCTTACTAACAGTGTCGGCCAAAACCCCTCTCAAGCCTCTAAAAGTCTTTTACTTCACTGTAATACTGATACATCCGAATTTATCTTTCCCCTCTCAAAATGCAGGGAGAATTCTATCATATTTTGATTAGTCATTTAGGTTCCCTTTATTCATTAGTCAATTCCGATTCATTGCACAACAGCCAATCCAGATACCCTATTAGGTTCAGCCACGCTCTCATTTAAAAAAGCTATCTTGAAGATATTCTACAAATTTCTCCTTTTGAAAATCCACGAAAAAAAATCATTTTCGCAACCTACCTGCATATTGAAATCCCGCTTGTCTACTAAGACATGACAGTTATGACAGGACGTTTCTATCTTCTGTTGTAATCTGTCGCCCACATATTTGCTATTGCTCTGTGATCTACATGTAACTCCTTCCATGATCTTTTTTCTTTTAATTTGTATATTTTTGTTTTCTTTCCCTTGTGCATCAGATGTGACCTTTTGTTTTTTTTTAAATTGGGTTTTTTAAGGTTTCTGGCGTTGTGGCTACCTGTCTCAAGATTGTATAATTTGTGCATTCTTCGATAATAATCAAACCTGCCAATCTTTAACTGTGCAAAAAACTCGTATACAATATTTTGTATATTGCAGGCATTTAAATACAAAACCTTCACTCCTGTATTCATGATCATTTTCTACTCTACCCTTCTTTTACATTGCAATTCATCTAAATAGAAACATAGAAAGCCTACAGCTCAATACAGGCCATTCGGCTCACAAAGTTGTGCCGAACATGTCCCTACCTTAGAAATTACTAGGCTTACCCACAGCCCTCTATTTTTCTAACCTCCATGCACCTATCCAAAAGTCTCTGTACAGTCCCTATCGTATCCACTTCCACCACCGTTGCCGGCAGCCCATTTCACACACTCACACAACTTACCCCTGACACTTCCTCTGCAACTACTTCCAGCACCTTAAACCTGTGCCCTCCTGTGGCAACCAGCACCTGCCTCTCCACACAATCAATGCCTCTCATCATCTTATACATCTCTATCAGGTCACATCTCATTCTCCGTCACTCCAAGGAGAAAAGGCCGAGTTCACTCAACATATTCAATAAGGTATGCTCCCCAATCCAGGCAAAATCCTTGTGAATTTCCTCTGCATCATTTTGATGGCTTCCACATCCTTCCTGTAGTGAGGAGACCAGAACTGAGCACAGTACTCCAACTGGGGTCTGACCAGGGTCCTATAATAGCTCCAACATTACCTCTTGGCTCCTAAATTCAATTCCACGATTAATGAAGGCCAATACACCATACGCCTTCTTAACCACAGAGTCAACCTGCCACAGCTGCTTTCAGCGTCCTACGGACTCGGACCCCACGATCCCTCTGAACCTCCACACTACCAAGAGTCTTACCGTTAATACTATATTCTGCCATCTACTAAAATGAACCACTTAACAATTATCTGGGTTGAACTCCACCTGCTACTTCTCAGCCCAGTTTTGCATCCTATCAATGTCCTGCTGTAACCACTGACAGTCCACCACACTATCCACAACACCTCCAACCTTTGTGTCTTCAGGAAACTTACTAACTCATTCCTCCACTTGCTCTTCCAGGTCATTTATAAAAATCATGAATATTAAGGGTCCCAGAACAGATCCCTGAGGCACACCACTGGTCACCGACCTGCATGCAGAATATGACATGCATGCAGAATACAATCAGTCTTTGCCTTCTGTGGGCAAGCCAGTTCTGGATCCACAAAGCAATGTTTTTTTTACCAGAGATTGGTCAGTTCATGGAATGGGCTGCTGGCAATGGTGGTGGAGGCGGATAGGATAGGGTCTTTTTTCCCCAATTCTCCAGTCTCCCACTACGCTTTGTGACTTTGTACACATTAACTTTTAATTTGATGCTATCTTTTAGATAAAAACATTGAAAACCTACAACACAATACAGGCCCTTCGGCCCACAAAGTTGAGTCGAACATGTCCCTACCTTAGAAATTACTAGGCTTACCCATAGCCCTCTATTTTTCTAAGCTCCGTGTACCTATCCAAAAGTCTCTTAAAAGACCCTACCGTATCCACCTCCACCACCGTTACCAGCAGCCCATTCCACGAACTCACCAGTCTCTGGTAAAAAAAAACTTAACCCAGACATCTCCTCTGTACCTACTCTGAAACACCTTAAACCTGTGCCTTCATAGGGCAGCTATTTCAGCCTTCAGCAAAAGCCTTTTGACTATCCACACGTTCAATGCCTCTCATCATCTCATACTCCTCTGTCAGGTCACCTCTCATCCTCTATCGCTCCAAGGAGAAAAGACCGAGAGTTCGTCTCCTCTGCACCCTTTCGATGGTTTCCACATCCTTCCTGTAGTGTGGTGACCAGAACTGAGCACAGTAGTCCTAGTGGGGTCTGACCAGGGTCCTATACAGCTGCAGCATTACCTGTCGGCTCCTAAATTCAATTCCACGATTAATGAAGGCCAATAGACCGTACGACTTCTTAACCACAGAGTCAACCTGCGCAGCTGCTTTGAGCGTAATATGGACTCGGACCCCGAGATCCCTCTGAACCTCCACACACCAAGAGTCTTACCATTAATAATATACTGTATTCTGCTTTCATATTTGACCTTTCAAATTGAACTACTTCACACTTCTCTGGTTTTAACTCCATCTGCCACTTCTCAGCCCAGTTTTGCAACCTATCAATGTCCCGCTGTAACCATTGAGAGCCCTGCACAGTATTTACAAGACAGCTAACCTTTATGTCATCAGGAAACTTACTAACCCATCCCTCCACTTCCACATCCAGGTCATTAAAAAAATCACGAAGAGTAAGGGTCCCAGAACAGATCTCCGAAGCACACCACAGGTGACCGACCTCCATGCAGAATATGACCCGTCTACAACCACTCTTTGCCTTCTGTGGGCAATCCGGTTCTGGATCCACAAAGCAATGTCCCCTTGTATCCTATGCCTCTTTACTTTCTCAGTAAGCCTTGCATGGGGTACCTTATTGAATGCCTTGCTGAAATCCATATACACTAAATCTACTGCTCTTCCTTCATCAATGAGTTTAGTCACATCCTCAGAAAAATCAATCAGACTCGTAAGGCACGACCTGCCTATTACAAAGCCATGTTGACTATTCCTAATCATATTATACCTCTCCAAATGTTCATAAATCCTGCCTCTCAGGATCTTCTCCATCAACATACCACCACTGAGTAAGACTCTCTGGTCTATAATTCCTGGGCTATCCCTACTCCCTTTCTTGAATAAAGGAACAACTTCTGCAACTCTCCAATCCTCCAGAAATTCTCCCGTACCCATTGATGCTGTAAAGATCATTGCCAGAAGCTCAGCAATCTCCTCCCTTGCCTCCCACGGTAACCTGGGGTACATCTCATCCAGTCCCCGCGACTTACCCAACTTGACGCTTTCCAAAAGCTCCAGCACATCCTCTTTCTTAATATCTACATGCTCAAGCTTTCCAGTCTCCTGCAAGTCACAAGATCCTTTTCCATAGTAAATACTGAAGTAAAGTATCCATCAAGTACTTCTGCTAGTTCCTCCGGTTCCATACACACTTTCCCACTGTCACACTTGATAGGTCCTTTTCTTTCACGTCTTATCCTGTTGCTCTTCACATAATTATAGAATGCCTTGGAGTTTTCCATAATCCTGCTCGCCAAGGCCTTTTCATGGCCCTTAGTGGCTCTCCTAATTTCCTTTTTAAGTTCCTTCCTACTAGCCTTATAATTTTCTAGATCTCTAACATTACCTAGCCCTCTGAACCTTTTGTAAGCTTTTCTTTTCTTCTTGACTAGATTGATTACAGCCTTTGCACACCACGGTTCCTGTACCCTACCATAACTTCCCTGTCTCATTGGAACGTACCTATGCAGAACTCCACGGAGATATCCCCTGAACAATTGCCATACTTCCTCAGTACTTTCCCTTGGGAACATCTGTGTCCAGTTCAAGCTTCCAATTTCCTGCCTGATAGTCTCATAATTCCCTTTTCTCCGATTAAACACTTTTCTAACTTGTCTGTTGATATCTCTCTCCAAAGCTATTGTAAAAGAGATAGAAGTATGAACACTATCTCCAAAGTGCTCTCCCACTGAGATATTTGACACGTGCCCAGGTTACGTTCCCAATAGCAAATCAAGTAAAGCCTCTCCTCTTGTAGGCTTATCTACTCATTTTGTATAGAAATCTTCTTGAATACAACTAACAAACTCCACCCCATTTAAACCGCTTGGTCTAGGGAGATGCCAAACGATATTTCGGAAATTAAAATCTCCCATTACGACACCTTTGTTATTATTACACCTTTCCAGGATCTGTTTCCCTGTCTACTCCTCGATATCCCTGTTGCTACTGGACGGCCTATAAAAACACCCATTAAAGTTATTGACCCCTTTCTGTTCCTAACTTCCACCCGCAGAGACTCCGTAGATAATCCTTCCATGACGTCCACCTTTTCTGCAGCCGTGACAGAATCTCTGATCAACAGTGCCACTCCCCACCTCTTTTGTCTCCCTCCGTGTCCTTTCTGAAACATCTAAAACACAGCACATAAAGTAACCATTCCTGTCCCTGAGGCATGCAAGTCTCTGCAATGGCCACCATATTATATCTCCAAGTACTAATCCTCCCTTTCGCACTGTCTACAAGCTTTCTCTATTTGTCAGCCAAACTCCTCTTCCCAAGTCTGTTCATTTCCTTTCCCACCCCACAACAATTCTAGTTTAAACTCTCCCCAGTAGCTGTAGCTAACCTTCCCGACAGGATATTGATTCCTCTGAGATTCTAATGCAATCCGCCCTTTTTGTACGGGTCACACCTGCCCCAAAAGAGGTCCCAATGATCCAGAAATCTGCATCCCTGCCCCCTGAATGAATCCCTCAACCACGCATTTGTCCTCCACCTCAATCTATTCCTATTCTCACTGTCGCGTGGCACGGACGGTAATCCCGAGATTACTATATTTGCGGTCCAGTTTCCCAACTTCCTTCCTAACTCCCTGTAATCTTTTTTCAGGACCTCTTCCCTTTCCTACCTATGTCATTGGTACCAATATGTACCACAACCTCTGGCTGTTCTCCCTCCCACTGCAAGATATCTTGGACGTGATCTGAAACATCCCGGACCCTGGCACCTGGGAGGCAAACTGCTATTCGAGTTTCTTTCTTGCGTCCACAGAATCGCCTGTCTGACACCCTGACTATAGGGACTCCGATCACTAATGCCTTCTTCTTCCTTCCCTTACTCTTATGAGCCACAGGACCGGGCTCTGTGCAGAGGAAGTCTACCCCAACAGTACTCAAACAGGAATACTTATTGTCAAGGGGTACAGCCACAGGAGTACCCTTTAGTTCCTAACTCTTCCCCTTCCCTGTCCTGACTGTGACCCACTTGACTGTCTCCCGTGGTCCCGGTGTGACCAGCTGCCTATAACTCCTTTCTATCACCTCTTCAGGTGATATCCCTGACCAGGCTATCTGGGCAATTTGACAGCAATTTTGACCTATCATCAGCTTGCCCTTGTAAATAGTCTCACTACATATTGCCTCTTTTTGTCAATTAACTGCCACATCCTCAGCTCTATCACTCTGGTTCCTACCCCATGCTGAATTAGATTTAACCATCCAGGCAGGCCTACTAAACGTGCGCCAGAGGATATTGGTTCCCCCGCCCCCGCCCCCCGGGTTTAGATGAAACAGGGGTCGTACCGTCCCCAGCAGAGATCCCAATGTTGCAGAAATCTGATCCCCTGCCCCTTGCACCATTTCCTCAGACACGAATTTATAGGCCAAAGCATCCTATTCTTACTTTCCTTGCGTGCACAGAGAGAAATCATAGATCGTTGTTTTAAATTGCCCAGGGCGAGAGGGATTAATTAAGAAGTGGTGGTGTTACAAGTTGGGGACAATGTCACGGTAGTGTCCATTCAAGGCAGAGTGGAGAATTCATCTAGCGAGTCTTGATGTGTGGAAATGGAGGAAAAATGATTGACATCGCTAATGGGTTTATATTACAGATTGAAGCCTCTCCTCGCTGAAGCGTTGAAGATCTAAAGCCTTAAAATCCCTATACTTGTGACCACTCCAACGAAGGCCGCTGCGCTTCCTCTTGTCTTCCTTTAATTTGTTCTTGCCAATCAATTCCAGACGCTGATTGACCGCTCGAAAAGATTCAAACTGCCGGAATTCGCTGCCTTTCTGACTCATTGGGCGAAGTTGAGTGAACTAGTTTTTGTGAGGCTTCTGATCTATCCGTTTTGGCGCTGCTCCATCAAGATTGGAAACTGTGTTCTGCGTTTGTCAAACGAAGTCTTCCGTCGATGACCAGGGGCGCTCTACCTCTAAAATTATCCACCCACCTCCTGAGTTGTGTACTATGAGCAGTGAGCCATTTATAAATGATACCACAGACCAATTTTCACGGTAAGTGTTGAGACTGATGGTTCTCTGGACTACCACTCACTACACCCTTCCACCCACCACCACTACCTGAACGTTGCCTCATTGCTTTCGGGCTGTTGCTTAGTACTAGTTTCAGTGAATTATCTCAGTGCAGGATTAACGACATGTGGGACTGGGAAGCGTTTAATGCAATCTCCGTTGTTCGTATCACAGGGCGTTGGCCTCTACATGCCTTTGAATTTGCAAATATATCAAATTTTTCAATGTCCTAGGATCTGATATAGGCTTATAAAATTATAAGAGGCATACATAGAGTAGAAAGAGTATACTGTCCTAGTGTTGAAATGTCCAATATCTGATTACATCCATTTATTGTCAAAATAATTAACAGAGAGTGGTTTTGCTTAGAATATTCTCCCAGATTGTGGTCAAAGCATTCATGAATATGAGGGAATTGGAAGGCAATGGGTATTGTGCAGGCAGATGGAATATTTAATTGTGTAATTGTTTTCTAATTATTTTGCATTGTGGGCAGAGGGGAATGTTCATCTGCTGTGCTCTTTTATATTCTCGGCGCAACAGCAGTTTATTGGCAAGTTTTTGAGACAGCTGTCCTTATTTTGTCACGGCTGTACATTTTTTTCAGTAAGTGTATGTTTCTTTTGTTTTATATCAGAGCCGCTTCAACATCCGCATTAAAATATCGTGTGGTTAGTCTGGGCCTTGATTAATAATTACATCAGTTATATCCACATCCATGCACAGTAGCGAATCCCAATTCGTAACAACAGCTCTTGCCTAAGAATTAGAATTCTGTTATTTTATCATGATGTCACAGGAACGAATTCAACAGGAATAATTCACGCACTCTGAAACGCAAACCTATACGTCGACCCGGACTGGAATCGGCGTTCAGCCAGAAACTCAACTGAAGATCACTCAGCATGAATGAAATGGAGCAGTTTGAGCTATTTTCTTCAAAAGCTTCTCTGATGCATTTGAAAGAAGTATCTGGTCGACTTATGCCTCATTTTATACGCATTATGTTTTGAGCGATTATATGTTCACTCTGCAAGTGAGATAGGAAATGAGAGAACCAGAAAATGGTGAGGCGTAACGAAATGTAAAAGGAAATTAGGCTTGCAATCAATACTACTATGTCTTTATTATTTTAATAAATCTAGAAATTAAGGTGAATGGGTATTTGACAGGTTTTATCAGTTCATCTCTGAATTTGCTCTAGGTCAAGACATAAATACACGTGTTGGTGCAGGTGCTCAGAAGCTGAAGCTTCGATGCTGTGTTTTCTATGATGAAAGACAGGTCAGTGGTAGAATAATAATAATTCTCTGTAATTCTCTGATGGATGTAAAAGTCAGCAAGTGTTGCCCACAACAATATGAAACTATCGGTTATACTGAAGAGTAAAACGATGGATTTCTTTCGGTTCTCCATCTCCGTATCCTTGTCATTCGCTCCACTGTTGTGGCTCCGTAGACTCCTGCGGCCTCTGCTGGACGCTAAAATCCGTCTGACCGTCAGAACATTGAGCATCAACATCAGAACGAACGGGACACAGGGGGTGAAAATGCGATGAAATAGTTCAAATGTAGCCCAGAGAACTGAATTATAGAAGCTTGTTTTATAGACACAGCGCCAGGGAACATTGTTAGTTATTTCTCCAGGCGCGTAGGTAAAATACCAGGGAACATTCTCCAAGCAGCCCAGCACAATCACTGTCCCTATAACCAAAGTCGCCGTTCTCTCGGTGCAATATTTTGTTTTCAGCTTGTCACAACAGAGAGTTACAAATCGGTCGAACGTGAATGCGACTGTCAACCACACAGAGACGGCTGTGGATGCGAAAACCATGTAGTAAATTATTCGGCACACTGGAGTAAGGAACAAAAATGAACCTTGGAAATATACCACAGGAATCCATCTTAATATGACGTCAGTGATTACGACCATGAGATCGGCTGCTGCCATTCCGACCAGGTAGCGAGTGATGCATTTGGAGAGACCGCACTTTGCTCGGGATAGAATCATGATCGCTACCAAATTGACTGTTAAAAAAATGATAAAGAAATTAAGAAATAATTGTTGTGAGTAGGGAAAAGTACAGGATTCATTGTTTCTGAGGAAACATTTCCGGGCGTGCTGCTGTTTAAAATACAGCCTGTATTACTTTCGCAAAGGGCTGTGATCTGAAAAAAGAAAATAACCAAATTAGGAACAAAAGGTGTGGGGGGTTGCCAAGCCAGAGGGAGAGATAGAGGTGAAATGGATAAATGGATGGAGTGAAATTATGTTTGAGGGGATCACTGAGAGACAGAATAAGGAAGCTACGCTGAAATGTACAACAATGAAGCTGTTTGAAGAAAGCCTCAGAGGGGAACGGTGAGAATATTAATTATCAGAATATAAAGAAGAGAGCGTGTGAGAGGGAAAGAACAAGACAGAAGTGAACACATGAAATATGCACCTAATGCGAAGAACAGCCAAGTGCCAAGAGCACAAATTTACATTTAGGAATGGCACAGAGAACTCGTAGTGTTTCTGAGGGAGGTTTAGAAATTTTCCTGGAGTGGGCTCAAAGAGAACATTCCAGATAACGCCCTGCACCAATGCGACGCACAAGGGGTAAAACAATGGCTGCATGGGCAGGGAATGGTCTCGCAGATATCCTAACTAACTGATTCGTAACATCTTTATATCAATATTCATATTCCCTAGCGTTAAGGGCTTGTGCAAGTATTTTCAGTACAAGAAGGTTAGCTTTTGTGATTCTCCCATCAGACATGCAGCACCTCAGTTTCCACTCACAAACAAGGGAAAATCTGCAGATGCTAGAAATCCGAGCAACACACACAAAATGTTGGGGAGACCCAGCAGGTCCAGCAGTATGCATAAGGAAAAACAGTACACTTTTCCTTAGATATTTTCTGGCTTCCTGTGTTCCGCCAGCATTTTGATTGTGCTCCTGTGTTTCCATTGTTCAAAAATCTGAGTATTTACATTTGTTATTGCCTGTTGAAATAAGTCACAATCTAGTTTTCCTCCAGCCTTGCTCGTTTCAGTTTTTTTTCGGCTAACATGAGTTGTACTATTTGTAGATTCCAATCGAGTTCAAAGAATTTGCTGAATGTTGAACCAGTTGGAAAACAACAAGGAATCTGAAGGAGAATGTATTTGGGAATATTGAACAGACGTTGTCCATGGTCATCATTATCATCACAAGTGTCATCAGCAGCTGCAGCAGCGATCATTTTTAGTCCAGTATGATTCTTTTCCTTGTGTTTGATCTGGTCACTTGTGGGATTCAAGAAGACTGAAGAGGCCGATCCATGATCCACAAGTTCTATTGCAATGTTGGCAGGTATTGATTGATGTCGCTCAGTCTCTTCCAATGTTAAAGCCATTTAGTCTCAGTGGCACGATGAGATAGTCTTCGAGCTGTACAGCTTCTCATAGTCAGCTTTTCTCCAGCTTTCCCTATCCTGTGCTTACTTTCCCTATCCATTCAGGTTGATATAGCAGTTCCTCAGGTGGGTCTCGTCATTGTTCTTGAACTGCTTGTTCTGCCTTCCAGGAGTAGGTTTTGTATCCTTACGTTGGTCGAACAGGAGTTGTTTAGGGAGGAGGGAATCAGGCATGCGGTTGATGTGGCTGATGATGAGTTGAGTCATGATTGTGGCAATGTAGTTAACGTTAGCTACCTCCAAGATGCTGGAGTAAGTACATTTGTTCTACCAGATAAATCTCAGAATCTTTCGGAGATATCCTTAATGGCAAGTTTCTCGGGATTTTATGTATCGGCTGTATGTTCTCCGTGACTCCACACCATATAGCAAGTAGGGGAGGACTATAGTATGATAGACCAGAAGCTTAGCGTTCGTCTTGTTATCTCGAACTTCAAAACCACTCCTTCTCTGCCGGGCAAAAGTTCCAGTCGCACAGCTCGCACACAAGACAACAAACAGCAGAATCTGCCGAGGCACACAGGATGGTGTAACGATTCCGCCGGCTAGTTGGCAGATCTCGACCCAAAAACGACAACTGTCCATTTCGCTGCACGGATGTCGCCTCATTCTCTGACTTTCTAAATCACCTTTTAGTTTTGTGCGTGCTATAGTTGGTCCGCAGAAGTGGGTGTGTTAGTCAGCCTGTATCACAGAATTGTGACAAGGAAGGAAGTAAGTAGAAATGTTCTGACACCCACCATTGACGCGAAATCATTGAACTTCCACATCCTTTATGTTGCTGTTGATAATCAGTAACAGACTGCACACCTGGCCTCAAGACAGGTGCTCCGAAATTTTCTATTGGTACTTAAAAAATATTGAATTTTACCTCGTATGCGAGGCTGTTTGTGACCACCGGAATAACGGACGGAAGGCATGGCCAACAGGGTCAATTCATCAAGACACTTCCCGTTATCTAATAGACCCTGCCGACATTGCATTCGGAATAATATATAGGAAAGTCATCAGTGCGATTAAGAAATTAGCTCGTGTACATAATAAATGTTTCATTTCACTCAACATTATCGGTCTCCAAAGCATATTGAGATGATGAGATGTAGAGACAGATTCACGGCGAGCATGACCAGTCCGATCAGTTCGGATGAATATTTTTTCTCTTCGAAGGATATTTTGTCTATCATTTTCATGTTGCAGACTCTTTCTCTCTCCGTATCTGATCTTTCGGCAATTCCTTAACATTGAGTCACACCCTGTTCCATTGATACATTTTATGAAAGCGAAATATTCATTAGCATCTATTATTGTGATAACATTTATTTATTGATGAAACATCTATGAATAGTTTACTGATTTATTAACTTTCTTCAGAGTTTCACAGAGTTCCCTTCAATGGCGATGGACGGAATGAGCAGAACGGAAGTGTTGATCCTATCAGACGCCATTGTCTAGTTCAAGTTGGTGTCAACAAGTTAACAGCAACGCCACTACTGTAATCTATACTTACCAAAGAAGAAAGTTAATGTACATTGTTATACGTGCATTCGAGTTTTGAATACTATAATGTGCTGACATTTGAAATTAAAATAATTTACAGTAACATAACGAAATAGTAAAGGGCAGGGAAGAAAGAATCTGCATGAAATTTCACTCATTTATTGCTGTTTGAGACGCCACGTAGTAAACTATGACGCAAAGGTTTAAAAAGTAAGTAATCAATAGAGGAAAGCAGATAAAGTATGGTATATTATTTGAAAAATATTAGACATAAAGTTCGCTCTCGACAAGTTGGATATGTATCAAAAACACAATGCATAAAAGTGGACTCATGCGTTTACAAATTAGAAACATCAATGATGTGATGCGTGGATCCACTTTATCCCGCACAATTATATAACACAGTCAACAATAATGCAACATTAACTCTGCTTGGTTAAAGGTTGACGATCACATAATCCGCAAAGGAGCTCAGAAGTAGAAGGTTATCAAAACTGCATTTTTAAACTGTTGTGCACTAAAAGCAATGAATGTAGAAATAAATCAAAAATACAGCCAGAATTTCAAACCTGTTAATCCACATTACCCATAACTCCTGTTGCCGCACGAAATAAGAAGTAAATAATCTCTGAAGAAGTGATTGAGATATGTCCCATTTGTGTGATTGACCAGGACCTGCTCGCGCTCTGGAGTCCACGCTGTCAGCAGCTGACATGAGACGATTCAGTACACATAGTTCCAATTTATACAGACAGCAACACACCTGATCTATTGTGACATTTACCGTTTGTTGAACAAGCAAATTATTGCAGAACACGAAGTGTTCTCTTAGGGATCATCCTCTTTCTAAAACGTTAATGCTTGTCTTCAATTCTCACTTTCATTGTTTTCAATTGAACATGTTGACTTCTGCAGAGTCATATAAATCTTAGTGTATTCTCCACATATTTACTGAACTGAAAGTCACATGTGAACATACTTTTAATATGTTTTTTCTGGCACATAAAACATCTTTTTTTTCAGTCACGTGCATTGCAGTGAGATTAGTCGTGTATCATCTTGACTCCATCAACCCAACCCTCTCCAGGCACAAAGAGACACGTGAATAAGTAAACAAAACAGACACGCACGTGTGTACACACTCTCTCTCTCTCTCTCTCTCTCTCTCTCTCTCTCTCTCTCTCTCTCTCTCTCTCTCTCTCTCTCACACACACACACACACACACACACACACACACACACACACACACACACACACACACAATCACACACACACACACACACACACACTCACACTCACACACACACACACACACACAGACAAGCCTTTAGAAGGTGATTGCCAGACCGTGTCCTCAATATCTCAGGAGAGCCTGCATTTCTTTGATGTAAAAAATGAAACAAGAACACAAGCATCAGCAAATCATGCAGTCTCTTTAACATTTCAGGTTGAATATAATCCGTAATTGAAATTAGTGTGCAATTCGACATACACATCATTAGAATCAGAACACAAGCATAAGAACAGTTAGCGGTAGCGAGCAAACTGGAACATCAATCGATAGGTGCAGAAGATGTTCTGCCCATCACTTTGGTTCTGTCATCTTCTCCTCCTTTATGGTCGTGGCTGAAGAAATTCCTTAGAGGTGCTCTGTAGCTGAATAGTCTGAACTACAACTATCACAATGCTCTTCTTTTGGGCTACACATGATTACAACAACGTGTTTCGCCCGTTGTATTTTGATTCTACACACGTGCAATGCGGGAAGAACTAGGAAAGATAAGTAACACCTAAGGAGGTAAGACCTGTCAACGCTTCCGATCGAGACCATTCCTCGATAAAGAAAAGTAAGTAGGCAGAAGCCAAAATAAAATTCCGGTGGGAGTGGAATGCAAAAGTCGTAGGTAATTCTAGGTGACAGGGAAGTTTGATTTGGGGACAGGGAATGAATTAAGCAGCGTAGGGCTGATGAGTAGTCGAGGTAAAAGGCTGAAGTAAAAGGAATCTGATATGAGAGGACAGTTGATCATGAAAGAAAGAGAAATGAAGTTCAGAAAGAGATGGGGATGATAAACCAGTGAGGAGAAGAAAAGAGGAGAGAGATTAGCCAAAATAGATAATCAAAAAAAGAGATAACAAGGGAGGAGTACACATTATCGGAAATCAGAGAAGTCATGCCGTCAGGTTGGAGTGTTACTCATAGGAAGGAATATGATTTGTTACTCCTAAAACATGTGCTGGCCATCATCATAGTACAGATAGTACTATTGTTAGACTGGCTGGAATCATCCATTGATCTTCCAATGCAAATGAGTAGCCACTGAGTGATCCTGCTTGTTGCATCGGACACATCCAAAGTGTTCGACAAAGCCATTCCTATTTTGTGCCGTGTTTCGTTGATGTAGAAGAAGGCACACTATGAGCACTAGTTAAAATACATGGCTCCTAGGGACACTTAGCTGAAGTTTCGCATTACCTTCGGCGTCATTAATGGTGATGAGGTTGCAAGTGCAATGGCAAAAGTAGCACTCTTCGTGGCTTGTAAGGAGGGAATCCGAGGGATGTGATGATTCAACGAGGAATGATGTACAGACTGATCCCCGTGGAAAATAGACTGAGTTGGGGAAAAGAGGAAGCAGGAGGAAAATACGTGCTGAATGGTGGAATGCCCAAAGGATAGCCAACAACATGGAGAATAGCATGGTTGATGCGGAGGCTAGTGGAATGGTAGATGCGGAAAAGTAGAATGCTTCACCTGTTGTGATAGCTGTGAAGTGAGGGAAGATTTCTGCAAATGGAGAAAACACGTTTGGGGGTAAAATCAATGAAGGTAGAAAGGAAATACCGGTCTCTGGAAACAAAATGGACATTTCAGAAGTTCTATAATGGAAAGCTTCTTCTTGAGAACAGATGCGGTGGAGACAGATGAAATAATAGAAGTGCTTATCATTTCTTCAAGTGATAAGATGTGAACAATCGGAGTCAGGATAACATTGAATGTAAGTAGGAGAGAGATGTCAGAGATTAATCAAATATCATATCACGGGAAGGTAGGATCGGCAACAATGCAATCGTCAATGTAGTGAAGGACATTTCCGGAATTATTACCAGCGTAGATTTGGAACTTGTCCCGTTTTACAGAGCTGGATGGATCATTAATGTCTGACTTATTATGATGAACATAGTCGAAAAGTATCGATTTCTGTAACTTTGTGTAATCTCCCAACCTCACACTTAATTTTATTTCCATTTTCCTTTCTGGCTACTCTCTCATTCCTTTTCTTCTCCTCACCTACCCATCACCTCTCTCTGGTTCCCATTCTCTTTCACTTTGTTCCGTTTTCTATTGTCTTTTCCAAATAGAATTGCTTTTTTGAACCATTTACCTTTCCATCTATCATTTTGCAACTTCTTAATTCATTTCGCATTACCCAACCAGTCACCTCCCCCCTCACGTGGTCTGACCTCTCAACTACTACATCGTATTCCATCCGTCGCTGCTTCGTCTTCTGGTTCCTAATACTTCTTTTCTAGTCCTGATGGAGCACATCGGCCCGAAGCGTCGATCGCCTGTTCCTTCCGATAGCTGCTGCCTGACCTGCTGATTCCTTCCGTCTCTCTGCATACGTTGCTCTGGTTTGCAGGCAGATGGAAACATTCTTGTGTTCTTTTGATTCCAGTTTAGCCAGATTTCTTTGAGTTCCTGTGCGCCATTGTGTTAAAACAATGATTTCAAATTCCCTGGAGCTCAACTCTTTATCCATGTTTGGGGTAAGGATGCGTTGAGGTCAGAGTCAGTGTGCCTTTGGTGAATCAGATCTTTGTAAGCACGAACATGTCATGAAATTTTCGCTAATAATCATGAGAAGACAAATGGGGCCAGGCCTGGCCAATGTTCCGTCATGTCGAGATGATGCCGGTTTTGTACATCTCTCTGACCAAATTAACCAAAGGCATGGCAATTCTTCAGCATTTTTTCAGTACTATTGCCGGAAAAGTGAGCAGCCTGCAACCTCAGTAATCTCTTCGTGATCTCACGTGGAGTATATAGAATTGTCCAAAGCGTGGCCTCCACCGATAATGGGATAAGGCTATGATTCAAACCAATGCTGCTTCTTCTGTCTGCTGTTTTCTTTTGTTTTCATAGGGAAAGAGTCGCAGACGGCAGGTACAAAGGTACTACAACGTCCTCAGTCTTTTCACTAAGTTGCAGTTGCTGCGCGAGAATAGATTGGTTTCGGCCAATGCGAGGTCACAATTGCCGTGTCTAGGGACCATGCAGGATGAGTTAATCAAACTAAAAAAGGTCCACCTTGGCAATGTATGTTGTAAGAGGAGTAACTGGTCGTCAGCCACCAGGAAACAGCTTCAAATAGGAGTTCCCAAACAAGGAACGTTATTACACAACTGTTCACTATTTTGTACAGTTGACGACAACTTTACACAAACAATAAGATCCTGCATTGTACTATATATTAATTGATGAGAGCAATTGATTATCACTAAAATGAACATATGGCAGCTTTAGGTTTATAATCTGTCCAAGATATTCCAGCAATGCAGTCCAGAGATGCCATTTTAAGGTTCATACAAATAAAAATAATTACAAAAAATCATAGAAATAATGCGTGGAATTTAGAAGACTGGTCTCATATCTATTTCGCATTGAATGTGTAGAGGAATGTATTCTGAATTCCCCAAAACTTGCATAGAAATAATTACTACATTGAGCACGACGTGAAACAAAGCGGAAATGCAAAAAGACGCTTACTTGATTTTTTCCACTATTGCTTTCATGCAGAACGAACCCTTGAGGAAAGAAACCTTCAAACTCGCTTTGCCAGAATTGAGTTCAGCCACTTCAAGGAGTTCAGCCTTTCCTACTTTGCAAAGAAGCGGACAGATCTGTTTTTATCATCTATGTGCAACACGACCTCAGTTTCCCTCACTCCCTTTTCGTTGAATCCTGATAAAGAGTCTCGGCTGGAAAAGACAGCTCCTTATTCCTCTCTACAGGTTCTGCATGACCAACATTTTGCATGTGGTACTTCACTTCTTTTCGTGCCCTATGTCTGTATAAGTCTATTTTCTCACTCCGTTTCTGTTTCCATCTTCCTTACTCCTTACCTACTTGCCGTACCCACCTGTACCATTGCGCCCGCTCTGTGTGTTATCACTGAGCATAAAACGTAACGTCCTGTTTTTATTTACTTCAGTTTCAGAACTTTTGGAAGTCACATATAGAACATAAAACCGGGCAAAGCACAGCACGGGGAATGCTAGACGGGAAGCTCTGAATAGCGCTAGGTATACAGCTAACTTCAGCTTTCATTTAACGGGAAGTGCGCCGGCATTGGAATGCTGAGCATTGTTTAGTGTACAATAGATGAGCTACTTGTTTTTTAAAATATTTGCTGAGATCGGTTCAATGTGTCCCTTAACCGTGGTATGCTTAAAGTGGAGTGCTTAGTAGAAAGAACGTCGTTCACTTAAAACAGGGTCCAGTTGTCTCGCCGTGAAGAGTACAAGAACTACAGGGGAAAGAAACGTGTGAATCTCTGACAGCAGATTCATTTGAGAGAAGGGATTCTGTTGTTTTCTCTCTATCATACGGGATGATTATTACTACTTCACCTCATATAGAGTATCACAGAATCCTGTACTCAGTACTTATATTTATGAAAGCCAATGCGCCATAAACTTCCTTTACAACCCTATATACGGTATATGAGATGCAACTTCCAATGAATTATAGACCTGTTCTCCCAGATTTCTTTATTCTGCCACACTCTTCTATGCCCGTTCATTTTGTCATACCTGTACTATCTGATCCTACGGAAGTGCAACACCCCCCACTTGTCTGCATTAAGTTCCGCCTACCATTTTCAGCCCATTTTTCCAACAGGTCAACATCCCGCTGCAAACTTTGATCACCTTTCCCTCTGTAAACTACGCCCCATTCTTGGAGTCATCCTAAAACGTGCTGATCCATTTGACCAAAACATCATTCAGATCTTTGATATCGGTGACAAACAGCAATGGACACAGCAGCATTCCATGAGACACTCTGCTATTCAAAGACTTCCAATAAGGAATGCAAGTCTTTACTAACACCCTCTGGCTTCTTCCACAAGCCTATATCTAATCTACTTTAATACCTCACATTGAATGGCAAGGGATTAAACCTCTTGACCAACCGCCCATGTTGGCTTTGTAAAATGCCTTGCTAAAGTCCATGTAGACAACACCCACACCTGCCCTTCATCAAGTTTCCAAGTAACTTTCTCGAAAAAATCTCTTTAAGATAGGTTAGACACGCACAATGCCATGTCGACTGCCTCTCAGCAGTCCACGCCCATCCAAATACTCGTATATCCGATCCATTAGAAATCTTTCCAATGACTCACGAGTACAGACTTCAGGCTCACTGGACTCTGATTTCCAAGTTTATTTTTCGAACCTTTCTTCAACACCGGAACAACATTAGCTATCTTCTAACAATCCTATACCTCACCCGTCGCTAAGTATGATTTGAATAGCTCTGCGATAGGGCAGCTGCGATTTCTGTACATGTTTCCTAGACTGTCCGTTGGATCACGTTGACAGGCTATGCGGAATTATTAACCCTAATTTGTATCAAGACACAAGCAAATCCTCCTCTGTAATCTTTAAAGGATACATGAATTACCGTAGTCTTTGCTCACTTCCGTAGATTCTGTAAACAAACAAATAAATAAATAAATAGGAGATAGATAGATACACTGTCGATAGATAAATGAATGAATACATACATACATAAATCAGATCTCCCCAAACTGTTTTGCCTTGACGCACAGATTGCAATTCTGATCTTACAGACAGTCATTTTCCCAATGCAAACATTTTATTTTGAATATATCTGTATAATCACTTAAGATTATCCTCCACCGTGTCTGCTGGGAAAAACACATCCCTTCATTAGCCTTATGCAATGGCTGCCTGTACCACTACCCAGTGATGCGATGAAAAAATGCTTTAGCAGTAGAATTTGTAGCTATAATGTTGAGCCCTCATCAGCTCTATTAAGAGATACAGATGACAATGTCGGGAGATAAATTTTAGAACGGTGCATAAATAGAAAAGGTTTTTGTCATGGGTAAGTTTAAATTTCTTAATATTGATTAGAACCCCGTTAGTGCAATACGCTTAAATAAGGCTGAATTTATTCGCTGTCCAGGGAAGATCCCTGAGAAAATATGTATTCTACCAGACAAAAGGAGAGACTATCGTGGATCTGGTACAAGGCATGGAATCAGACCTCTGTGCGACTGTGTGATGAGTGTCAATATTGACACAGTAACCATCAGTCCCTGTCCGTTCCCGTCTCTCCGACAGAGGCGGGAGCAAACGGCTTGGGAAGGAACTTACCTGCGCAAGGCTGAATTATGATATGATTAACTTTGGAGGATAAACAGGGAATAATGTAAATCATAACGGAAATATGGACGTTGGTTTGATAGTATTTCCCTGTAGTTTGGGTTCGTTTGATATAATTGAGGTGTTGAAAGTCGTTGCTCTGGGGCAATTCCACCCTCTTAAACTCCGTGTCCAATGGTACGAGTAGCCATTACCAACTGGTAACCCTATTATTGCGGTATAAGTTAACCAGGCCAGCTTGAAAAAGTCTCTGAACAATTCATATCACCTGTAGAATCAGATGAGTCAACATACTTGATCACCGTTATACCACCATCAGGAACGCTTACCGTGCCGTCCACACGTTCACTTTAGAACGCCGATCACCGGACTGTACTACATTTCCCAACGTAGCGACTAAAGACGAAAGAGCAACTCAGTCTCCTTTGAGGATTGCTTTCCGTCAGTGGAATGGACAATATTCAGGGATTCATCGTCGAGACTGATTGAAGACGACACATGGAAGGCTATCTTAAGAACGAATAAACAACTTTGATTGAGGTTGGAGACAGTCGGATGCCCAATAGACTGGCAGGATTTTCAGTCCACTACTTCCTAAAACGCGAAATCTAACCTAGTGAATTACAGTGATGCCTCACTCACAAATGAGCTCAACACATCTCATACACGCTTTGAAAGGGAAAATCTCTGCAGCATCCAATGAAAGCCGGATCTCTATTTCAGATGTCCACCTCAGATCACCTTTCAGAGGGTGAACGCTCGCGAGGCTTTAGGGCACAATGGTGTCTGGTAGATTTCTGAAATCGGGTGCCAACCAACTGTAGGGAGTGTTCAGGGTTATTTTCAATCTCTCATTGCGGCAGTCATAGGTTCCCAACTGTTTCAAATGGGTGAAAATCCACCAGGGCCCAAGATGAGCAGGGTGAGGTGCGACAACGAACATCGCCCAGTGACTCTCACATCTACTGTGACGAGCACACACAAAATGATGGAGAAACTCAGCTGGTTTGGCAGCATCTACAGAAATTAGTTAGAAGTAACAGTTTCGGAGCGCAAACCTCTATCAGGAATGGAAAGGATGGGGATGACAGCGGAGTAAAAAGGAGGACGAGCGACATGGTGATAGTTGAAGCCACGCGAGTGGGAAAGCTGAAAGGGAGTAGAACCAAGAATGGAGAGGAGAAGTGAGTGGATCCTGGAGAAAAGTGAAGTAAGTGGCGCACTCAGAGGATGACAGGGAGGTGAGGAGAAGAAGTGAAGCCAGAGTGGGTGAAAAAAGATGGATGAATGGAACAGGAAGTATTCCTCATCTTGGCAAAAGAGGAAAATATGGACCTAACGTCGGAACAGGAATGGTGGTAGAAATCTTAATGGCTGTCCACTTGGACTTCCCGCTTTTGGTAGATGCAGCGGAAGTGCTGGAAAGCGCTGCCCCCAAGTTACCTAGCCTCTTACCACCGTAGAGGAAGTCAAACCGGGAGACCAAACAGAATATGCGCCCCGGCAGATTCACTGGGGAAGTTAATCGCAACCAGTAGGATTGTTTGAGCCCCTGAATGGAGATAACGGTGAAGGTATATGGGCAGTTTTGTCACATGCTGGGATATGTGCCTGTAGGGATATTGGGAGAGTGATGAATGGGCAATGGAATCGCGGAGGGAGCGAACCCTGTGGAATATGGAGAGCGGAGAGGGGGTGGGGTGGTTGTAAAGAAGCATTTGGTGGAACGACCATGCTGTACATAGAGGAAGTTGCGGACAATATTGTGTTGGATGTGGACGTTCATGGAATGGTAGATGAGGACAACAGGAACTCTACTGGAGAGCAATATAACTGTTGCATCACTGTCTGCTGTGGACGAACCACAGCACAGGATCGAAAAATAAGCTGCTGAAAATTGTACACACAGCTACAAATACCGCATCTCCGGAAGGAAAGGTCCACCAAGAAGATGGGATAACCTGGAGACAAGTTGAAACAATGGCAGAGAAGAGATACCGCTAGCGAGCTACTGTCGGTAGCTATTAGGTATGCATGTATGTCGGTAAGTATGGAGAGCATAATAAATTCTGCAAGTTCTGTAGTCGCCTTTGGGATGGAATTGACGAGTTTAGGGACCGCGTAAAACAGGATGGTATGCTGAAACGTGTCGATTTTATGAAAGAGCATTCCCTGAAATGAAAGAAAAAACATACACACAGTTTACGCATCGGTCCCCGGAGGCTGTTGGAATGTAGCCCGGTATTTCATGGGAGTCGATCTGCGGGGATCTGTTCCGGACCAGTGAGGATCTGAAGGGATCTGTTCCGGACCACTGCTCTACGTTATTTTTATAAATATAAATGACTTGGATGAGGAAGTAGAAAGGTTGCTTAGTTAGTTTAAAGTTGACACGTGTTTCTTTTAGATTATGAGGACACTCAGTCTTCATTTATTGTTATTTAGTAATGCATGCATTAAGAAATGATACAATGTTCCTCCACAGTAATATCACAAAATAAAAAAAAGGACAAACCAGAGACTCACACTGACAAAACACATAATTATAGCATATACTTACAGCAGTGCAAAGCAATAACATAATTTGATAAAAGCAGACCATGGGCACAGTTTAAAAAAAAGTCCCAAGTCCCGATCGACTCCAATAGTCCCGATATCAGGCAGCAAAAAGCAGAAACTCTCCCTGACATAAACTTCCAGGCACTGACAACTAGTGCCGTTGGAATCACCGGCCAACAGCAGACTCTGAGTCCCTCTGAAAACTTCGAGCCTCCGACCAGTCCCTCCGATTCAGCCTCCCGAGCACCATCTTCTGCCGAGCGTCTTCGACCTCGTCCCGGCCGCCGAAACAAGCAAAGCCGAGGTCTCAGAGGCCTTCTCCTCCGGAGATTCCGGACCGCACAGTAGCGGCGGCAGCGAAGCGGGCACTTCAGAAGTTTCTCCAGATGTTCCTCCACGCTCTCACATCTGTCTCCATCAAATCAGGATTGTGCACGGATCCCTACTTAACAAGTAACAGATATCAATCTCCAGAGAGGCCGCGCGCGCCGTATCGCGCCGCCATTTTCCCCTCCTCCTTTTACTCGTTCGGCGGTGTTTTAGATAGTGTTGAAAGTTCGCTAAATTTCAAACGTACATTGAAATGTTGAAGATCTGAGCTGCGAAGCGGAGATCTCAGCTGTCTGGAAAAGTGTGAGGTGATACACGTTGGAAGGTGTAACTTGAAGACTGAGTACAGGGCTAATGGACTGATTCTTCGCAGTGGTGGTGGTGGCGGTGGGAGGGGTGCGGGAGTTGATGGAAGGCTGTGTTGCGTACTGGTTAGTTTAACACTATGACAGCGCCAGTGACCTGGATTCAATCCTGCCATTGTCCATAAGAAATTAGTACGTTCTCCTCGTGACCCCGTCCGACTCCTCAGAGCGCTCTGGATTCCTCCAATATTCAAAAGACATCGGTTAGCAGCCGCATGTGTATAATTTCTGTGTGCGAGTTCGCTGATCGGAAAGGCGTTCTGTACTGTATCTCTCAATGAATACTGTGTACGAGTGAAATGAGGCTACGATTGGAGTGCTGTGCGCAGTCCTGGTCACTTAACCTGCAGAAATGACATCAACAAGATTCAAAGAGCACAGGGAACTACTACAAAGATGATTCTGGGACTTGAGGAACTGACTTACAGGGAAAAGTTAAATTGGTTGGGACTTTTCTCCATCGAGAGTATGAAGGAAGATTTGTTAGAGGTATACAGATTTTCATGGGAGACGGGAAAGGCAAATTCAAACAGGATGTTTCTTCCACACTGAGGCTGGGTGGACCTAGACGTACAGGTCATTGTTTTAAGGGTGAAAGGCCTTATCAAAGGGAACGTGAGGTCATAATTCTGCACTCGGACTTTACTGCGATTGTGGAACGAGCTACATGTCGAAGTAAATGCTGCAGGGTCGAATACAACATATAAGGGAATTTTAAAAACATAAAATCATCAGAAATCAGAGCATTAATAGACCGTTTGGCCCATGGTCTGCTCATCCATTTCATCATGGCTGATCATTTCCCTCTCAGGCGCAATCTATGTTCTTCCCGTTACCCTCATACCCTGCCTAAGGAAGTAATTATCAGTCTTTTCCTTAAACACACCCAATGTCCTGGCCTCAACACCTGCCTGTGGCAATGCATTGCATTTATCCACCATTCTCGGACTGAAGAAATTCTTCCACATCTCCGTACTAAATACGCGTCCCTCTATTCAGAGGCTCTGCCCTCTGGTCGTACACCCATCCCCTGTAGGATATATCCTTTACATTTCCATCGTATTCAAGCCTTTCACCATTGCAGTGTTCATTTGTATACCCCTTCATTCTCCGAAATTTCAGCGATTTCATGCCCTCAGCCGAACCCCCTCCCGCCTGAACTTTCGTCAATGCCAGCATGTTCTTTCATAGCTTCGGGCCCAAAACTGTTCACAATACTCCAAGTGAAGCCCAAGCCGTGCCTTATAAATCCTCAACATTACACTCTCGCTTCTATATTCCAGTCTTCTCCAAGTAAATGCCAAAACTGCATTTGGCTTTCTCACTAACGACTCAACCTGTTAATTAAACTATGGGGTACTTCAGCAAGACTCCAAAGTCGTTTTCAACCTCAAGTATTTCATTATTCTCTGTAGAAAATCGTCAGTGCTTTTATTATTCTCCTAAAATACATGACTGTACAGTTCTGCTACTGCCGATTGTCCTAATCTATCCAGGTCCTTCTGCAGCCTCCCTACTTCCTGGACGCTATCTGCCCCGCCACCGATCTTCGTATCGTCCTCAAATATAACTATAAAGGCAGCAATTTTATTATCCAAATCACTGACATACAACGTACAACGAACCTCAGCAAAGACACACGTGGAACATGACTTGCTCGAGCTAACAACTTGAAAATGCTTCCTTTGTTCCCAGTCTTAGGCTGCTGCCAATCAGCCGATACTCTATAAATCCTACAATCTTACCCTAATATTATTGTATAATAACGTGTTAAAGAGCCTCAAGTGCGACACGTAATGAAAGGCCTTCTGAAAATCCAACGTACATCGATTCTCGCTTGTCTATCCAGTTCTAGCAAAACGGCGCTCAAGGATTTTGGTTCAGCTCGGGTTTAAATGAAACAGGTGGCACCGTCCCTAAAAGAGATCGCAATGATGAAGAAATCTGATCCCCTACCTCATGGACTAGTTCCTCAACCATGTATTCAAGTGCCAATGCACCCTATTCTTACTCTCCTTGACGCGCCCACCAAGACCAATCCATAGATTGCTACCCTATCAACAGAAAATAAGACCTCCTCAGCTTTCCTACCTATGTCATTGGTGTCAATTTGTACCAAGACTTTCGGCTGCTCTCAGTTCCCGTTTAGAATGTCATTGAACCGTCCGAGACGTCCTTGACCCTGGTACTTGGGAGGCAACGTCCCGTTCGGATATTTCTATCGCGTCCAGAAAAACTGGAATCTAATTTTAGATAAATTTTGAGCAGCGACCAATCGGAGATCCGAGGGGTGAGAAGACTTAGCTTCGTCCATTGACTATATCAGGCAGCGACCCACGGCAGCTTGGTGTTTCGAGCGGCGCTCAATCGGCGATCAGAATTGATTGGCAACAGCAAACTAAAATAAGGCAGGGGCAAACAGAGCGGCCATTTTCGCGGCTTTAGCCAGATGAGACTTCAGTCAGACAAAACTAAAATCTATGGGTAGACTTTTCCCGAAGTTCATTTATTATTTTTATCTTCATATTTTCCCTGTTACAACAGTAGAGATGCCAGGCAGGGTGGTTGAAAGTTCTTCTTCCGGCTCGTGGGAGGGAGACCTCCATTGTTCCTGACGACCTCGCCCGGGAGAAGTGCATCCAGCCGCAGCACTTGCACTCCGTGTTAAGCAATTGGAGCTGGTACCTTAAAAACTAACATCATTCAGGAGGCTGATGGGGTGAGAGATAGGACATATAGAGAGATACCAAACTTCTCCGCAGCAAACTGGTTGAGAATCAACAGTGCAGAACACCTTAGTGGGCATTCCCCTCTACATCAGTTAGAGCCTCTTGAATACCATTGGGGGTGGGCAGGGGGAAGCTAGCGCATCAAGTCTCTGGCAATGAGTCTGTGACTCTGCGTGAATGTTTGGAGAAAAAAGTGACCTATGGTGATAGGGTATTTGATAATTCCAACAGGAAGAAGGCTCTGATTAAGAACCTGATTCAAGGATGGCATGTTGCCCTGCGGTGCCAGGGTCCGGAATATCTGCATCGAGTCCTCAGCGTTCTTATCTGAGAGGTTGAACAGCCACAGGTCGTTTCCTTGTAGTTCCCAATGGTGCATGTAGGAAGAGTAACGAAGTTCTGTAAGGGCAGGACCGTTGTGATTTCAGGAGTGCAATCCATGCCACGTGTAGTGAGGTCAGAGGTCGGACGCTTCTAATGTCTAACGGCGGCTAAGGAGTTTGTGTAGGAGGGAGGGCGTCAGAGTTTAAGATCATCAGGCTCTTATCGAGAACACTAGGGCCATTACAGAAGAAATGGTTTGCCGCTGAATTCAAGCGGGATTATCGTTATCAGGACAGGAAGGTTGGTTAGTGCTGCCCTGTGCGGAGGATGGGAGCCAGAGTGAGATTCCGAGAGAAAATGATGAAGAAACTGTGCAGGCCGATGTTGTTCAGACGTCACACGAAATCAGAAATCAAAAGGTTGAGCATGGTCCTGATCTGCGTATATTCCAAAGTAATTATTGTAAGAAAGGCGGATCAGCTCACGGCTCTGGTCAGCCTAGTTAAATATGATATTTTAGCCATTAGTGAGGCTTCGTTGCAGGACGGGAGGACTATGCACCGTTGTTTTAAATTCCTCAGGGCGGGAGGGATTAAATGAGGAGGGATGGCGTTACTAGTCGGGGCAAATGTCACGGCAGTGCTCAGACCAGACTGAGTGGAGAATTCGTTTAGTGAGACGTTATGCGTGAAACTGGCGGGAATGTTTGTGGCCACATTAAAGGGGTTATATTGCAGATCACTCAACAGTCCGAGGGATGTAGAGGAACACATATGACGACATGTCCATGACTGTTGGCAAAAATCGTAAGGTTAGTACAGCAGACGATTTTAACCTTCCACATATTCACTCGAACTCCCATACTCCAAAAGGACTAACGCAATATGCCAAAATGCTGGATGATCGCAACAGGTCAGGCAGCACTTACAGAATTGAATAAACAGTCAACGTTTCAGGCCGACACCCCTGTCAGCCTTGAAGAAGTGTTTGGCCCAGAAATGTCGATTGGCTATTTATTTGGAGATACTGCCTAATCTGCTGAGTTACTCCAGAATTTTCTGTCTGTTGCTTTGAATTTCCAGCATATGCAGATTTTCTCCTATTTAATGTATTTGTCATATGTGTTCAAGAGAGTTTCAATGATCGCGGTGTACAAACAGAGTGTGTGGGAAATCTGATCTACTCTTTGAGAATGAGACATGGCAGGTGACGGAAGTTTGCTTATCGGAACGGTTTGCATCTGGTGATCATAATAACATTAGTTTCAAAGCAGCCATGGTAAACAGTTACGCCTGGTCCAGGGGCTGAGATGTAAACTCGAGAAAGGCCGACTTTGATTGTGTTAGGGAAAAAAAACTGGCGGCGTTGGATTGGAACAGGGTGTTTTCTGGCAAGCGTGTATTTGGGAAGTGGAAGTGTACTGGCCTACATAATAAAAGATAAAAATAGCCGTTAGCGACCTTGTTTTAAAAGAAATATTTAGACTCTGGTTTAGGGACAAAATTAGTCCTCCAGAAGATCAGAATGGTAATTCATGTGCTGAGCCAAAAGAGATGGAGGTGATATAAAATACATTTTATTTGCATCTGTTTTCACTCAGGAGATCGACACAATGTCTATAGAAATGAGGCAAATTGGCATCTCCTGGATCCTGTACAGATTGTAGACGAGGAGGAGGTGCTTGCTGTCAAGGCAAATTAGGGCGTATAAATCCGCAGAGCTAGACAAGGCATTCGCTAAAAAAAAACAGGAAATTACACGCCAGTGATCCTGACAGCAGCAATAGGACTGTAACTGGAAGGTATTATAAAGGACCGGACACATGAGCGTTTGTATAGACGAGCTGTACAACTGGGCTGAAAATATCATGGACTATGGTATTTTCGGTAGGACCAAAAAGGGATGTACTAACACGGTGAAATATGGGCACTAAGAACTGCTGTAGAGTAAAGAGATCAGAAAACAGAGGTACATAGTTCATTGAAACAGGCATCACAGGCAAATAGAGTCGTAAATAAAAGTGCTAGCACAGGGTCTTTAAAAATCGAAGTATTGAGCACAGGAGATGGGACGTTATGCTGACGTTGTATCAGACGCTGGTGAGGCTTAATTTGGAACATTGCGTGTAGCTTTGGTCGACGACCTATAGGAACGATTTAAATAAGGTTGAAGGAGTACCGCCAAAATTTACAGAGATTTTGCAGGGCTGAGGAAAGGGGTATTGATTAGTACGTTATTCCTTAGAACGTAGAAGGTTGAGGGCAGATTTGATAATGTATACAAAACTATGAGGCTGATAGATAGGGTAAATGCAAGCAGGCGTTAGCCGCTAAGTGTGTGTTGCACTCTAAGTAGATGTCATGGGTCAAAGGAGAATGGTAAAATGCATTAGAGGAGCAGAAGGGGCAAGTCCTTCACTCAGAGGGTTCTGAGAATTTGGAAAGAACTGCCAGCGCAACTGTTGCATAAGAGCTCGTTCGAATGAAACGGTTAACAGAAGTTCGATAGGTCCATAGATGGTAGGTGTATGGAGAGCTAGTGGATGGGAGTAGGCAATTTAAAAGGCTTGGCACAGACTTGATGGGCCGAAGGGCCTGTCACTGTGCTGCACGGTAATCCACTATGCTGCCTGGCCTTTGTTCTATTATATCTGAGCAATCATTAAGAAGGAAGAACAATAAATTGCTGGGGAGTATCTATCTATAGATAGGGTCTCAAAATCCCCATTCCACTTCCAACCAACCACTGCACTTTAATTTGCACTTGTCAATCAATTCCGAACGCTGATTGCCCGCTGCTCAAAGTTCTAAACTGCAGGGCGTCGCTGCATTTACTAAAGAATTGGCGAACCTCCCAAGGGACCGATCTGTCCAATTTGGCGCTGCTCCAGCTCAATCCCTTTCAGGTCAAGAATGGAACTCAGACGAATTGTTCCGTCGATGATCAGCGGCGTGTTGTCTCGAAAACTTTCCGCTCACCTCCTTAGTAGTATGCTTTGAGCGGTGACCCACTTATATATGATACCACCGGGAATTTTCACTGTATAGCTTGTGACTGATGAATCTCTGGACCCCTCCGATCTTTAACATCGCTTTCTTGCTTTCGTAGCAAGTGCTCAGGACTGGTTTCTGTGAATTTTCTCTGCGCAGGATTAGCGGCAGGGAATCATTTAATGTAGTCTCTGCTATTCTGTATCACAGGCTGTAACCCTCTGACCCAAGATACACGACTCTGCTACTCAAGCACAGAAATATGCTATCTTATCTTATTGATTTAATCATTATTTTCAATGTCTAATATTCCTTTAAATATTCAAAGATATCAGGGATTTCAATGTTCTTATATCTGGTAAAGCTTTGTAAGATCATAAGCGGCATAGCTTGAAGAAAGACTACCTAGTTTCCAAAGTTCATCTATCTAATATCAGATCACACTCGTTTACAGTCAAGCAGGGTAAATTCAAAAGAGTATGATGTGTGGAGATTTTAGACAGAGGGTGGTGGGTTCCTGGAATGCGCTGTCCGGATGGTGCTGAAGACACTAATATGAGGGACCTTTAAGAAACTTTTAGATAAGGACATGAATGTGAGGGAATTGGAAGGCAATGACCATTGTGGAGGCAGAACGAATATTTATTACACATTGGGCAGGATGTTGTACGATTTTATATTCCATGTGCAACAGCATTTTTCTGGAAAGGCTTTGGGGCGGTTTTCGTCATTCTGTCACAGTTCCACATTTGCCCTCAGCAGGAGAATGTTTCCTTCGTTCATAGAGAGTCGCATCAACATTATCATTAACTTCTCGCGTGGCTACTGTAGGTCTTGAATAATAATTACATCAGTTAGGTGCATATCCAGGCACAGCAGAAATTCGTAGCCCATAACAGAGGTTCTTGTTAAGAATTAGAATTAAAATATTTTACGTTGACGGCACAGGAGCACTTTCTATAGGGTGAATCTACTCACTGTGAAAACGTAAATCTACACGTCGGCCACGAATGGAATCCGTTTCCAGGAAAATACTGATCTGCAAGATAGTCAGTATTCAGGAAATAGATCTCCATTAACTATTTTCTTCAAACGTTTCTCTGGTGTATTTGAGAGAAGCTTTTGGTCACATTCTGCCTCATCTTCCACTCATTATGCTTGTAGGATTATACGTTCAGTCTGCAAGTAAGAAAGATAACGAGAGAGCCAGATCATGGCGAGGGATAGCGAGATAAAAATGAAATTAAGCTTGCAATCAACAAGACTATGTTTTCATTTTTTTAATAAATCTAGTAATTAAGTTGAATGGGTATTTGACAGCGCTTATCAGTTCATCTCTGAATTTGCTCTGGGTCAAGACATAAATACACGTGTTGGTGCAGGTGCTCAGAAGCTGAAGCTTCCCTGCCGTGCTTTCGACGATTAAAGACAGGCGAGAGGAAGAATAATAATATTTCGCTGTAATTCTCTGATGGATATAAAAGACAAACTGTGTTGCCCACAACAATATGAAACTACCGGTTATACTGAAGATTAAAATGATGGATTTCTTTCGGTTCTCCATCTCCGTATCCTTGTCATTCGCCCCACTGTTGTGGCTCCGTAGACTCCTGCGGACTCTACTGGACGCTAAAATCCGCCTGACCATCAGAACATTGAGCATCAAAATCAGAACGAAAGGGACACAGGGGGTGAAAATGCGATGAAATATTTCAAATGCAGCCCAGAGCGCTGAATTGTAGTAGCTTGGTGCACCGACACAGCGCCAGGGAACATTGTTAATTATTTCTCCAGGCGCGTAGGTAAAGTACCAGGGAACACTCTCCAAACAGCCCAGCACACTCACCGTCCCTATAACCAAAGTCGCCGTTCTCTCGGTGCAATATTTTGTTTTCAGCTTGTCACAACAGAGAGTTACAAATCGGTCAAAGGTGAATGCGACTGTCAACCACACAGAGACCGCTGTTGACGCGAAAACCATGTAGTAAATGATTCGGCACACTGGAGTAATAAACAAAAATGAACCTTGGAAATACACCACAGGAATCCATCTTAATATGACGTCTGTAATGACAACCATAAGATCGGCTGCTGCCATTCCGATCAGATAACGCGTGATGCATTTGGAGAGACCACACCTTCCTCGGGATAGAATCAAGATCGCCACCAAATTGACTGTTAAAAGAATAAAAAAAATAAATTGAGAAATATTTGGAGTGAGCCGGGGAAAAACAGGAATCAGTGTTTCGAAGGAAACCTTTGCTGGCGTGCTGCTGTTTGAAATACAGAGGCGCACAGGCGGAAATAATATCTAAAGCCTGCTGAAACAAGTCACGTTCTGTTAGTCTGACACCGGTCGTTGACCACTGTTTCTCTTTGAGGATTTATTCCCCCCCACTGACATGAGTTTTAGTATTTATAGATTTGTGTCCAGTTCAAAGACGCTGCACAATGTTGAGCCATTCGTAAGACAACGGGGAAGATGAGTGTTGTCCGTGACTGCGCTGCACATAGCAAGTAGGGGATAACTATAGCTCTATAGACAGGAAGCTTCATGTTCACATTGATATTCCAATCTTCAAAGACCCTTCCTCTCATTCTGGCAAAAGCTCCACTCGTACCGGTGTACCTGGTATAAGACAACAGACAATAGAGTCTGAAGAGGCACAAGGGATGTTGTAGCTACTCAGTGGGTCAGCTGTCGGATCTCGACCCAAAAACGTCAACTGTCCATTAAGCTACAAAGATGTTGCCTGATTCTCTGACTTTCTAAATCGCCCTTTGGTTTTGTACGTGCTTTAGTTTGTCAGCAAAATGCGGTGGTGTTAGTCAGCCTGTATCACAGATTTACATACAAGGAAGTAAGTGAAATAATAGAAATGTTCCGACCTCCGTTATTGATTCGAACTTATTAAACTTCCATATCCTTCATCTTGTTATTAATAAACAGTATCTGAGTACATGTCTGGCGTCAGGACTGTTTCTTGCAATGTTATTTGTCGCATATTGACATTTAAAAAAATTATTTCGTATGTGTGGCTGTTCGTGACCACATTTGTCAAGGACTGAAAGTATGGCCGGTGGGGTCAATTCACAGTGAACTAATGGACGCGGCCGGCATTGCATTTGGAATACTACACAGTGAAGGCATCAGTAAGATTAGGAAAATATGTCGTGTAAAAAATAATAAATAATAATACTTATGTTCACTCAACAGTATGGTCCCTGAAAGCATACTGAGATTATGCAAGGAGGAGGCGCATTTACGGCGAGTGCGTCAAGACCGATCGGTTGCGATGAGTACTCTATTTGAAGAATGTTTTTATCATTCTTATATTGGTGACTCTTCCTCTATCCGTATTGAATTTGCCTTCAATTCCTTAACGTTCTGTCTCACCCAGTTCCATTGATACGTTTTACGTATGCAGAATATTCATCAGTATCAATTATCGTAATAATATGTAGTGAGTAATCTACGAATTGTTTACTGTTTTAACACGCTTCCAGGTCTCATCGAGTTCCATTCAATGGCAATGAACGGAATGCACAGAGCCAAAATGTCGTTCTCATCAGTCGTCATTGTCTAGTCCAAGTTGGTGTCAACGAGTTAACAGCAACGCCACTACCGTAATCTCTATTTACCAAAGACAAAGGTGTTTTCAATTGTTCATTCGAGTTCTGAATATCATGTGTGGACATGTGAAATTCAATTAATTTCCAGTGACATTTGAAAATATGAAACAACAGAGAAGGAAGAGTCTGAGGAAATCTTGCACGTTTGTTCCTGTTTGAGAAGCCGCTCAGTGAACTATGTCAGCAAAGATTTCAAAAGTAAGTAAAAACTACATACAGGAAAGCAAATGAAGCGCTTTACATTATTTGAAACGTCTTCAGATTAAATTCGTTCTGGGCACGCCGGATATTTATCAGAAACATAATACATGAAAGGAGACATCTAAATTCGACAAAATGAAATCTACAATGATGTGATCCATGCAGTCATAGCGAGCCGTACGATCATATAATACAGATAATAATGCGCAATTAACTCTTTTATTGATTAACGTTTCACGATTGTATAATCTGCATAGGAGCTCAGTAGTAGAAAGTTCTCAAAATGGCATTATTAAACTGCTGAAAATAAACGACTGTGAACTCAGAGCAACGAAAGAAGAAATAACACAAAAACAGTCCTTATATTCCACTTGTTAATACACATTACCCGTAACTCCTGTCGCCGCAAGGAATAAGAAGAAAATGATCTCTGAAGAAGTGATTGAGGTATGTCCCATTTGTGTGATTGACCAGGAACTGCTCGCTGTCTGCACTCCACGCTGCCAGCAGATGAAATAAGACGATTCAGTACAGATGGTTCCAATTGATACAGCCAGTAACACACGTGATCTATATTGTCATTTACGGTTTGTTGAACAAACTAGTTACAGCAGAACCTTAAGGGTTCTCTTAGGGATAATCCTTATTCTAAAACGTTAACGGTTTTATTAATTTCAATTCAACATGCTGACCTCTGCCGAATCATGTTTAGTTGTTTCTGAATTCCCCAGGTATTTACTGAATGGCAGATTACAAGGTAACATATTTTCAACAGCTCTTACAAATCGTCATTTAAAACATATACTTTCTTTCTGGCACACAAAATATGTATTTTTAGTCAAGTGCATCATTCCGGCCCTATCACCCCACAGACTCCTTCCATGCTCTGGCACACACACACACACACACACACATATCCCTTGAGAAGCTGCTGGTCAGCCAGATTTCTCAATATCTTAGGACAGCCTGCAATCTGCAATGGGCAGACTGGCGGATGTGCGCAGATGGACTGAGTTTAACGGATATTTGATTGTGTCAGAGGACATTTAGGAGTTATCATTGTTTCCACATAGCTGCTCTCCTCGATCAGAATTAGAGATAAAGAAGGGCGCCCTTTAATTCGTCCTTGAAAGGAGACTGCAAATTCGACATATAAATCATTAGAGTTTTAGTACAAACATAATGACATTCAATGGACGAGTCATGGTAGCTAGCGTAGCAGAAAATTAATCGATCCACGCAAACGATTTTCTCCCCCACATTTAGGCTCTGTCATTGTCCTCTTCCCTTCGGCCTCAGCTGAAGAAATTCCTCAGAGATACTCTTTGGCTAAGTCTAACCTACAACCATTACAATAATCTTCCTCTGTGCTACGCATCATTGCAAGAAGAACTAGAGAAAGTGCTTCACCCGTTGTGCTTTGGTTCCACACTCATAAAATCATGGAAGAACTGAAAAAATCAGGCAATATCTAAGCCAGTAAAACTGTTAATGTTTCGCACAGAGACCGTTTATCAGCAAAGGAAGGGATGCAGGTAGAAACCAGAATAAAATGTTAGTGGAAGTGGAATGGAGAAGCGATAGGTGTAACAAAGTGACGGCGAAGTGTGATTTGGGGACGGGATGAAATAAGAAACATTGCGATGATGGGTGGAAGAGTTAAAGGGCTGAAGAAAAAGGAATCTTATATGGGCGGACAGTGAACCATGAAAGAAAAGTTGTGAATCAGACGGAGGTGGTGAACCTGTGAGGAGAAGAAATGAAGTGAGAGGGTAGCCAGAATGGAGAATCGATAACGAGAGAACTAGGGAGGAGTACAAGAAATTAGAGAAATCATGCGGTCACAGTACACCTAAAACCTGAGTTTGTCATCATCATAAAATAGACGGTACTATTGGTAGATTGCTCAAAATCTTCCAATGATTTCCCATGCTAAAGGATAGCCACTGAGAGATGCTGATTTTTTTTTCCAGCGATCACAGCGAAGGTGTTGGACTGAGCCGTCCCTATTTTGAGTCGGGTTTCATTTATATAGAGCAAACCACACTCTGAGCACTGGATAAAATGCATGGTTCTGAGCTTCGCATCACCTTCAAGGTCGTTAATACTGATGAGTTCGGAGGAGAAAGGACAGAAGTAGCACTTGTTTTGCTTGCATGTAGGGAATTTGAGGGTGGGATGATTCGATAGGGGATAATGTACAGAGTGATTCCCTCAGAAAGTAGACTGAATTGGGAAAAGAGAGAGCTGGAAAGAAAATAGGTGTTTAGTGGTGGAGTGTCACAAAGATAAGGAGAATAATATGTTTGATGCGGAGACTGCTCGATTGTGAGATCCGGACCAGGGGAATGCCTCCCCTGTTATGATGTCGGTCGGATGGAGTGAGGGAAGATTTCAGGAAATAGAGTAGATGCACTTGAGAGCAGTATCCATCAAGGCAGAAAGAATATCCGTCACTGAAAACAAAGTGGATATTTCAGAAGTTCTGTAATCAAAAGTTTCGAATTGAGAACAAATGCAGTGGAGACGTAGGAAATGAGTGAAGCGTCTCCTACAAGTGAAAAGGTGTGAACAATCATAGTCAATATAGCTTTGAGTGTGAATAGTTAAATGTCAAAGATGAACCAATAATATTTCATGAGACCTTGGCTATTGGAGCCTCATTGGGATCAGGCAGCAAAACCAATGTAGTCATTAATGTACTGAAGGACAGTCGATGACTACTGCCCATGTAGACCAGGAATATGTCCCGTTCCACGAAGACAGAACTTTAATGCATGCCTTTTTATGACGAATTTCGTGGATGAACATGGTTTCTGTAACTTCTGGTAACCCCCAAGACCCACCCTTCATATTTTCCATTTTTCTCTTTCTGGTACTCATTCACTTCTTTTCTTCTCACCTACCCGTCATCTCCTCTGGTTGCCTTTCTCTATCACTTTGTTCCATTTTCTGTTGTCATTTCCTAATAGATTTTTTTTTCTTCAGCCATTTATTTCTAACTATCACCGCAGCTCCTCAATTCATTCCCCATCCCCAGCCACTCGCCTTCCCCCTCACGTGGTCTCACCTTTCACCTACCAGATGGCATTCGTTCTTCTGCCTACTACTTCTTCTGGTTTCCACATATTTGATAGCGTACCTACTCGATCCTTTATTCCATTCTATATATACCACCTGACCTGCTCATTTCTTCCGTTGTACCGTGTAAGGGGCTCTAGCGTTCAGGCAGATACAATAATTACTCTGTTCTTTTGATTCCAGTTTAGCCAGGCTCCTTTGACTTACTGTACAGCATTGATGTCACGACAATTACTTTCACTTCTCTGGAGTTCAGCTCTTTATCCATGTTCGGGGTTAGGCAGAAATGAGGTCTGAGTTGATGTGCTTTCGGTGAATTACATCTTCTGTAAGCACCAGGCTGCGATGAAATTTTCGCCTGATGGCACCGTAGATCATTTTCAGCAGTTTGCCACTAATCATGAGACTAATAGAGCCATAATTAGCCAAGGTTAAATGTTCCTGATTTTTCTGTATAAGTCATGTCTCGCCAACATTCCGTAATATCAAGTAGATGCCGACTTTATAGATCTATCTGACTAAATTAACCAAGTTAATTTGACAAGTTCTGCGACATTTTTTCAGCACTATTGCTGGAACTTCGAAATAGCCTGTAACGTAACGAGCTCTTCTTGATCTCTCGTGGAGTATATAGAATTGTCTGAAGCGTGGCCTCCATCAATAAGAGGATAAGGATATGACTGAAATCAGTGCTGCTACTTCTCTCTGTTGTTTTCTTCTGTGGAAGCTTATCTGCTCCGAGGAAAAGTTGCCTGTATTCCTCATTCTAGATTTGCTGCCATATGTAAAGTATGTAAGGACCTACTTTTTCTTTGTTCATCCCCATATGAACAAATGTGCAAAGTGTTAAAGGTGCTTTGAGGGAAAGGGGTCCGGAGGCTCTTTATGGGTCCTTGATCCTTTCGTGGAATTGTTCTTGCTGCCTGAGAAGTGATTTATTGTGGTCATTGCGAGGTTGCTTGTGTTTCGGGTCAGTGCAGGAAGGGTCAGTCAAGTAAAAAATATCAATCTTGAGAATGTATGCTGGAGGAGGAGCGAAAGGTCGGCGGAACAACAGGGAACAGCTTCAAAAAGGAGAGAGAACACTGACAAAACAACAAACGTTATTTCATAACCGTGGACTATTCTATACAATGGACGACAAAGTTGCACAAACAAGAAGGCCCTGCATTATTCTGTTTATTCCTCGATGTGAAACTTTGATTATCAGTAAAATGAACATATGAGAAGCTTTCAGTTCATTCGCTGTCTCAGGTATTCCAGGCACGCAGTCCAGCGGTGCAAATCCAAGGTTTTTACAAATAAACTAATTAAAAAACAGAAAAGAAATGATAGGTTGAACTCTAGAATACTGATATCAGATCAACTTCGGATTGAATGTGCAGAGGAAATATATCCCGAATTAAGCGCTGATTCGAAACAGAGAGGAAATGCAAATCGATATTGACGATAAATTCTCACACCCTTCGCAGTTTAGGATTAAAGGCACCTAACGGCTACCCCTTTGCTTGCATCTTCGGAAACAGCTCTGCTTCGATCTTTACTATCTCTGTTTTTCCCTTTCAGGGCTGTTTTGTAGACCCTCACCTGGAGTTACACACTGACCACGGTTCTTTGTGGGAATGGGATCATTTCTCAGGGTTTCACGACTGGCCTTTATTCGGCACGCCAAGGGCTCGGCCCAGGAGCTCAGCTCGCCATCGGAGAGCCGAGATCTTATTTCTCAAGAGACGGGCGGATCGAATGTAGGTGTCCAGGCAGATCGGGGTGTTATGGGAGATGGAAGTTCTAACACTTGAGTGCCCAGAGACCACAGATCTTTGGAAAGAGAGCACGGAAAAGACGACGCAACGGCCTGTTAGCATTGTAAACTAGTGGATTTCTTTGATATGTCTCCCTTCTCGCTGTGAAACGGAGACATCTCTTTCTTCCTTATTAGGGAAAGAGAGAGCCTATGGTATGCGGAATACCGGGTGAACAAGTAGTTTTTGGAGTACTGCAAGTCTGTGCCTTTGCTGTTGCTTTGCTCACGCGATTGGTCGGTGATGTTACCGACGCATTTTTTTGCCGGTGGGGGGAGGGTGGATCTTTGCTCGCTGCCGCTTACGTGCTAGAGCTAGGCGAGCTTGTGGGTTGTGTGACTTTGGGATTCTAACATTTAACTGTCATATATTCTTCTGTGGCATTCGTCTGTCTTTCTGGATGGTTGTGAAGAAAAAGCATTTCAGGATGTATATTGTATAAATTTCTCTGACGTCAAATGTACCTTTGAATTGCATTCAGGTGTGGTGAACCTTAGAGGAATAAAACCTTCACACCCTCTTAGTCAGAATCCAGTTTATCCACTTCAAGGAACTGCTTTTCCTACGTTGTAGAAGAAGCAGACAGTTTTGTTTTTTTATCATTTTTGTGTAACACGAACTCAATTTCCCTCACTCACTCGTCCGTGAATTTTGATAGAGGGTCTCAGCTGGAAACGACAAGTCCATAGATGCTGTATGGCCAACACTGTGTGTGTATTACTCCGTGCCCTATGGTTATACACAGTCCATTTTGTCCCTCCGTTTCTGTTTCCATCTCTTTCTTCTCGTTGGCTACTTGCCGCCACCAGCGCCACGTACTTCCTCTCTTAGCACAAAGCATAAAACTTGTTGTCCTTTCTTTATTTTCTTCAGTTTCAGAACTTTTAGAGGTCACATAAGGAGTTTAGAACATAGCTCCTGACACAGCACAAAAAAGGGAATGCATGACGTGAAGTTGTGAATGGGGTAGCATGTGTAGCTCGCTTCAGCTTCCATTTGAATACCGACCGTCTGCATCGTTTGGCGTATAATGGATGCTGTACTTGTTTTTTTTTACTGTTTCATCATGTAGGTTTAATGAGTCCGTTAACCATGTACTTACCATGGAATGTTTACTGGAAAGAACGTCATTCCTTAAAGCAGTGACTAGTATAAGAACCACACGGGAATGAAGCGCGTGAATCTATTACAGCAAGCTTATTTCAGGGAAGGGATCCTGACGGTTCCTCTCTACGATACGACACGATTATGACAACTGCCCACTCTGCTGGCCAGGGTTACTGACTCACGGATGTTTTTCTCCAGCAATGACGCCGCTTACCTAGACAAAACCATGTGAAAGCTATTTTCTCCACCACTTCGTGGCGCTGTACGCCCAGGGCTGTTGGCGGATCTGCAAATCGACATCAGTGTGCCAGTCGCTTTGGTAATTGATTCAATGCGGTTCTATTGATGTTAACATCATTTAATTAATTTGGTCTGTCTTCCCGTGGCCCACGTGCTCCTGAATAAAGTCTGACAGTCATGAGGCAAATGAGAGAATCGATCAACTGTAAAGTATCGCAGAGAAAGCTTACTGCAGGGTAAGTCAAGTAAGAGTATGGGTAGGGCCGGTCAGTGCAGCTCCACCTAGACAGAAAAGAAATGGAAGAGTAATTCTTATTTTTAGAATATGGTTCATTCGTGGGGTTCATAAGAGAACGCAAATGCTGTTAATCATCTGTAGGAAGACCTTATTAATATCATAACAATTCCGCATCAAACTAAATTCTCACTGTTATGTATAAAATGATTCTCAGTGAGTTAAAAGCTGGGCCACAATAAATGCTCCCTGTTCTTGTCTGTCACTCTTCCTCAACTGGCTGCGAATCTAGAGGTATTAAAGATGACCACCATAGGGGTTCCTTAGTTTTGCTGCCTCTTTACCCAAGGCTGTTGACCAAAAATAAGATCACTCCAATACTGGCACACTCATACAATGGCCGTTCCAATATTGGCCTCAGTGCTTACAGTTTATTTGTTTCTGGCTCAAACAAGAGTCACAACCGAAGAGACTTGCAGTTCTCAAAAGGTTACCGACCAGTAAGATCTCTCTCTCTTTCATTCCCAACTTTAAGCAATGGCACATTCCTGAGGAGACTTCCGCCAAACAAGTGCCACACCTGTCCTTACAACTCCTCCCTCACCACAATTCAGGGCTCCAGACAGTCCTTCCAAGTGAGGCGACACTTCACCTGTGAGTCGGCCGTGTGGTATACTGCGTCCGGTGCTCTCAGTGTGGCCTTTTATATATTGGTGAGACCCGACGCAGACTGGGAGACCGTTTCGCTGAACACCTACGCTCTGTCTGCCAGAGAAAGCAGGATCTCCCAGTGGACGCACATTTTAATTCCACATCCCATTCCCATTCTGATATGTCTATCCATGGCCTCCGCTACTGTCAAGATGAAGCCATACTCAGGTTGGAGGAACAACACATTATATTCCGGCTGGGTAGCCTCCATCCTGATGGCATGAACATTGACCTCTAACTTCCGTTAATGCCCCTCCTCCCCTTCTTACGGCATCCCTTATTTATTTATTTCCTCCCCCCACTGTGTTTTTTTTTCTTTCTCTGCCCGTCACTCTTTGCCTGTTCTCCATCTCCCTCTGGTGCTTCCCTCCCTCTTTCTTTCTCCCTCGGCCTCCCGTCCCGTGATCCTTTCCCTTCTCCAGCTGTGTATCCCTTTTGCCAATCACCATTCCAGCTCTTAGTTTCACCCAACCCCCTCCGGTCTTCTATCATTTCGGATTTCTCCCTCCCCCTCCTACTTTCAAATCTCTTACTATCCTTTCTTTCAGTTAGTCTTGACGGAGGGTCTCGGCCCGAAACGTCGACAGTGTTTCTCCTTATAGATGCTGCTCAGCCTGCTGAGATTCACTAGCAATTTGAGTGTGTTGCTTGAATTTCCAGCATCTGCAGACTTCCTCGTGTCCGCATTTACCAGTTCATTTGGCAGCTCATTCCACACTCCCACCACTCCGTGTGTGAAGGAACCACTCCCCACCCACCATGTTCCCTTTAAACTTTTCTCCCTTCACACCTAACCCATGTCATCTGCTTTTTCACTCCCCGAGCCTCAGTGGAGAAAACCTGCTTGCATTCACTCTATCTATACCCATCAAAATTTTATTTATCCTCTATTAAATTTCCTCTCATTCTTCTATGCTCCAGGGAATAAAGTCCTAACCTATTCAACATTTCTCTGTAACCCAGTTTCTCAAGTCCCAGCAACATCCTTGTAAACCCTCTCTGCATTCTTTCAACCTTATTAATATCCTTTCTATAATTCGGTGACCAAAATTGCAAACAATAGGCCAAATTTGGCCTCACCAATGCCTTATACAACCTCCCAATAACATTCCAACTCTTATACTAAACACTTTGATTTATAAAGGCCAATGTACCAAAAGCTCTCTTTACGACCCTATCTACCTGTAACGCCACATTTAGGGAATTTTGTATCTGTATTCCCAGATCCCTAAGTTCTACTGCATTACTCAGTGTCCTACCATTTACCTTGTATGTTCTACCTTGGTTTGTCCTTCCAAAGTGCAATACTTCGCACTCGCCTATATTAAACTCCATCTGCCATTTTCAGCCCATTTTTCCAGCTGGTCCAAATCTCTCTTCAAGCTTTGAAACACTTCCTCGCTGTCCACTACACCTGCTATCTTTGTATCATCAGCAAATTTGCTGATGCAATTCACTACATTATCATCTAGATCATTGACATAGATGACAAATAACAATGGAATCAGCACAGATCCCTGTTGCACACCACTAGTCACAGGCCTCGCCTCAGAGAAGCAATCCTCCACTACCACTCTTTGGCTTCTCCCACTGAGCCAATGTCTAATCCAATTTACTACCTCACCATGTATGCCTAGCGACTGAATCTTCCTAACTAACCTCTCATGCGGGACCTTGTTAAATAAGGCCTTACTGAAGTCCATGTAGACAATATCCACTGACTTCCCTCCACCCATTTTCCTAGTAACCTCCTCGAAAAACTTTAATAGATAGGTTAACCATGACCTACCACCACACAAAGCCATGTTGACTCTCCCTAAGAAGTCCCTGTATATCCAAATACTTGTAGATATTATCTCGTAGTACCACTTCCAATAATTTACCTACTAATGACATCAAATTTACCGGCCTATAATTTCCCGGATTACCTTAGAGCCTTTTTTAAGCAACGGAACAACATGAGCTATCCTCCAGTCCTCTGGCCCCTCACCTGCTGATAACTGACATTTAAAATATTTCTGCCAGGGCCCCTGCAATTTCAACACTATTTTCCGTCAAGGTCTGCGAGAATACTCTGTCAGGTCCTGGGGATTTATCTACTCTGATTTGCCTCAAGATAGCAAACACCTCCTCCTCTTCAATCTGTATAGGTTCCATGACCTCACTACTTGTTTGCCTTATTTCGATTGACTCCATGCCGGTTTCCTTAGTAAATACAGACGCAAAAAAACATACAAGATCTCCCCATTTCTTTTGGTTCCTTACATAGCCGACCACTCTGATCTTCAAGAGGACCAATTTTATCCTTTACATCCTTTTGCTTTTAATATACCTGTACAAGATCTTTGGATTATCCTTCACCTTGACTGCCAAAGCAACCTCCTGTCTTCGTTTTGCCCTCCTGCTTTCTTTCTTAAGTAGTTTTTGCACTTTTAATACTCCTCAATCACCTTATTTGCACCCTGTTTCCTAAACATGTCATACCTCCCTCTCTCTCTCTCTCTCTCTCTCTCTCTCTCTCTCTCTCTCTCTCTCTCTCTCTCTCTCTCTCTCTCTCTCTCTCTCTCTCTCTCCTTCTTTATCAGATTTCCAATATCACTTGAGAACCAATGTTCCTTATTCTTATTCACTTCGCCTTCAATCCTGACAGGAACATACAAACTCTGCACTCTCAAAATTTCTCCTTTGAAGGCCTCCCACTTACAAATCCCATCCTTGCCAGAGAACATCCTGTCCCAATCAACGCTTTTTAGATCCTTTCTGATTTCTTCAAATTTACTCTTTTTCCAGTTTAGAACCTCAACCCGAGAACCAGATCTATCTTTATCCATGATTAAGTTGAAATTAATGGTGTCAGAATCACTGGAACTGAAGTGTTCCCCTACACACACTTCCGTCGCCTATCCTAATTCCTAATAGGAGATCTCATATTGCATCCTCTCTAGTTGGTTAGTACCTCTATATATTGGAGTCCCAATCAATATGTGGAAAATTAAAATCCCCTACTATCACAACTTTATGTTTCCTGCAATTGTCTGCTATCTCTCTGCAGATTTGCTCCTCCAATTTTCGCTGACTATTGGGTAGTCTATAATACAACCCCATTAATGTGTTCATACCTTTCCTGTTTCTCAGATCCACCCATATGGCCTCGGTAGTCAAGCCCTCTAATCGGTCCTGCCTGAGCACTGCTAGCAATGCCACTGCCCCCCACCCCAAAAAAAAACACCCTTCATCCATTCTGCCTCTATAACGTCTGAAACATCGGAACCCTGGAACATTAAGCAGCCAGTCCTGCCCCTCCTGTAGCCAAGTTTCACTAATGGTATAATGTTGTCAATCCACGTGTCAATCCACGCCCTCAGCTCGTCAGCTTTCCCCACAATACTCCTGGCATTGAAATGGACACACCTCGGAAGATTATTACCACCACACATAACCCTTGTATTTGTGATTTTGCATAAACTTTTAACATAATTTATTGTCACTGCTGCTCCACTATCTGCTGTGGCACTCTGGTTCCCATCCCTCTGCAAATCTAGTTTAATAGCACTAACAAACATCCCTGCAAGGATATTGGTCCCCTTGTAGTTGTAGGTGTAACCCGAATCTCTTCTACAGGTCCCACCTGCCACAGAAGAGGTCCCAATGACCCTGAAATCTGAAACCCTGCCCCTCTGCCAGTTCCTCAGCCACGTGTTCATCCTCCAGAGCATCATATTCTTACCCTCACTGGCACGTGGCACAGGTCGCAATCCTGAGATTACCACCTTCGAAGTCCTGCTTTTTTAACTTCCTACCAAGCACTCTGTACTCACTCTTCAGGACCTCCCCACTCTTTCTTCCTACGTCATTTGTACTGACGTGTACCATGACATCTGGCTGATTACCCTCCCACTTCAGAATGCACGCGATCAGAGACATCCCTGACTCTGGCACCAGAGTCAACAAACCATCCGTGAGTCTCTGTCACGACCACAGAACCTCCTGTCTGTACCTCTAACTATCGAGTCCCCTATCACTACTGCTCTCCTCTTCTTCCACCCTTCCTCCTGCACTGCAGAACCAGACTCCAGACTGAAATCCGGCTGCCGCAGCTTGTCCCGGGTGAGTCGTCCTCCCAACAGTATCCAAATCGGTATACTTGTTGTTGAGGGGAATGGCCACAGGTGAGTCCTGCTCTGCCTGCCCTTTCCCCTTCCCTCGCCTGACGGTAACTCAGTTACCTGTGAGCTGCTCCTTTGCCGTAGCTACCTCCCTGAACCTATTATCAATAAACTCCTCATTCTCCCGAATGATCCGAAAATCATCCAGCTCCTGCTCCAGTTCCCTAACGCGGTTTGTTAGGAGCTGCAGCTGGATGCACTTCTTTCAGGAGTCGTTTTCAGGGACACAGGAGGTCTCCCTGACTTCCCACATCCTGCAAGAGGAGCATTCCAACATCCTGCCTACAATTCTCTCTGCTCTAAACAAACAAAACTAAACTTACAGGAACCTACCCTCGCCCCAGCCTGTTCAAGCCGAAGCCTGTTTGAGCAAACGCCGTCCCACTCTGCTCCCTCTCACTCCGCTGCCTGATGTATATGGTCTTTTTGTTTAAACCTTTGGCGCTCTACGTCATGCGCCTGCGCAATAGTGCCTCTTTTCTCCGAGCAGTGTAAAAAAAATGACCTCTCCTATTTCCTTTTAGTTTCCTAGTGATTATGGGTCATAGTTAAAGCTCCAAAAATTTGCAGCTGAGTGTCGCAAACTACCAATATTATGACCAATGAAATATAATTCCTCGGGAGTGCGGCTGCTTGTTTATGAGCACACCTGGCATTCTGGATGAGGTGAAACCAATTGTCTGCAGAAAATCAGATATTATGCGTATCAGGCCACGGCGACCAATCATTACTTGTGGAGTGTTGCCTTTTAATGTTGCTGTGGATCGACCATAAATGTTGAACTTACCGGGCTTAATTATGTATTTATTTATTTACTTAATTAATTAATTACTTACTTATTTAGCAATACAACGCTTCAAGTCACGCCACGTCAGCAACCACATGACACAAATTAACCTTAAACTAATCAAGGGACAATTTTCAATGACCAATTAACCAACAAGGCACGACTTTGGACAGTGGGAGGAAACGGAAGCACGGGAGAAAATCTCACGCATTCCACGGGGAGGACGTATTGAACTGTGTTTAATTGACTTCCAAACACTGGAGCGGCCAAGGCTGCAACACGGTCGCGCTAACAGATACACTACCGTGGCACCCATAGAGGTTTTTCCATTCAGAGTCAGGATGCCTGGATTTATGTATGCAGAGAGTCATGATCTGATATATTGTAGGTGTGATATGACCTGTCATAGGTCATATGACCTGTATTGACTGGAGAGTCAACATCTCGGGAACATTTAGTCCTGACGTTGTCAGTTTCGGGGATAAGGCAGGTCATGACCTTGGATTGGGCTGGAGAGTCATACTTGAGGGGCATTGTTCCTCACGGTGGTCTCGCAGCAATGCACTTAGGAGGCGGTCCTATTCGTGAACAAAAGGAAAAAACTGATAGGAAATTTTGCCGCTCTCTTCAACTCTTCCCTAAACTTGTGCTGGGTTGCCGTGTAAATGAATGTATTCGTGCAGCAACTGAAATTACTGAGCATTCGACCGACTTGTGAAAAAGTATATTCAGCTTCGTTTGGCTCCGATGACGTCCCTGTGATCTGATAATAGATGAAATTTATCACAAGAGTCAGCCACAGAAGTATGAAGTTTCCGGAGAGAGAAAGCAATAAAACAACAGACCTCCTCCTGCTCTCCATCTCTGGGTCACTGCGATTCTCTCCATTATTCTGGCCCCTTAGTCCTTTACGGACCCGACTGGCAACTAAGATGTGCCTAACTGTCTTAGTGTTGAGCAACAGGATTACAGCGAAAGGAAGGAAAGGAGTTAAAATTGTATCAATCCAATCAAATGCCACCCAACCAGTTTCGCTGAAATAACCTGGTTTTGGATAACAAAACCATGGCGCATTGTCGACGATCTTCTTAGGCCCATATGTAAAGTAGATGGGGATGTTTTTTAGACAGAAAAATATACCCGTTGTTGTCAGAACCATTGCCGCAGTTTTCCCGGTGCAATATTTTGTTTTCAGCTTCTGGCAACAAATGGCGACAAACCGATCAAAGGTGAAAGTGACGGTGAACCAAACAGAACAGTCTATAGACACATATGTCAGCACTCGGATAACAGTGCATGTAGGAGTAATGTTCAGGAAGCTCACTGGAAAATAATGATATTTAATCTGATACAAAATGACCTCAGTAATAATAACCAGGAGATCCGCCGCTGCCATGGCCACCAGGTAGCGAGTGGTGCAAGTGGAAAGGCCGCACTTTCCTCGGGACAGGATCACAATCGCCACGAAATTCACTGGAAAAAAAAGAAGGGATAGGGAACTGGATTACTGCGGACGTACTTTTCAAGCCCAATTTTTTTCTCTGTTCCATCGATCAACACGGTTAGATTCTGTCCGTGGTTACAAGTTCAAAAATATGACAATCCACGCTATGTAGAACTCCGACCTTATTGTCTCAAGCCTCGATTTCTCCATTTCGTTGCTTGCTTTAAGAAATTAGGTCCCGCTGTGGAGTTGTTGCTGCAAAGATCCACTATTTGAGGTAATGCGGATTTGCAGAGTGGGAGCCGCCTGAATCGACTGAACTTATATTGTCTAGGTTGCAGTACAGTGCATGGTTAACACAGAGAAACTTCGAAAGTTCTGCTTGTTTTGTCAAGCCGGTTGCAAGGAAAATGCTTCCACCACCGAGAAGTCTCGGATCGCATTGGATTTACAGACAATCTCATGTTGAATTGAAATGAAAACAATCTTAATTCAAAGGTAGTCACTGTTCTGATCATTTATGTTCGTATCGCAAAGGATATCTGTGCATTTCTGAGCAACCCCTAATATGCGATTATGCTGGAAACGGAGCTGAGTTCAGCCACAATCTTAATGAATGGGAGAGGTGGTTTGAATGAGCAAGTCTCCCCTCTATAATTGTTATGTGAAAAAAAGCATAACCGTGAACGATGTCCTTACGGAGCAAACCCTCTCTGTCATCTAGGTGATTCCTTTGCGTTATTTTGCTATGTTAAGGACGCTTTCGTTAAAGTATTTGTGTAGGTTTAAACGACAGAGAGTTTTAACTCTGAAATGAGGCAATGAGATTTTTGGAGAAAAGGGAAAAAAATCATGCTCCAACAGTACATTGCGTTTGCAGAGGAACAGAATTTATCGAATCATATACAATGGAAAGTGGCTACCCGGTCCGACAATGGGTCCCCTGCAAAATAATCCCAATTCCCTGCATTTAATCCTTTAAATATTCCTGCGGATTTATTATTCATGGCTTTTAGGTCATTCCAAATATTCAGATCATTCCAAATACAGTTGACGCTTTCCATGAATAGGTTGACTAGGTATCTCTTTTAACTGTTCCGACTCTAATCTTAAACCGATACACTTTGTTTTTAACACACAACCCCTGGAAAAAGACGATGAGTTTTCATGCTACCAATGCTGTCTAATGTACCACTATCAACTCATCCCAAAGTTTCCTTAGGAATAATGTTTTATTTTACATAACCTCGTATTCCAGGGAATAATATTCTGAGCGATAGAGCCTCTCCCTGAATTTCAGTAGCCCCAAATACAGGTAATATCCTAGAAAAAATATCTTGGTACTTTTATACACATATTCAGAGATGCAGCAACAGCTTCTTCCCCTCTGCCATCCGATTCCTAAATGGACATTGAACCTTACTTTTTTTTAATATGTATATATTATTTCTAATTTTACAGGATTTTAATCTATCCATTATACGTACACGGTAATTAATTTAGTTATTTATAATTGTTATTATTATTCGATATTAGGTGTTGCCTTAAACTGCTTCTGCTAAGTTAACAAATTACACGACGCTTTCTGATGATAATAAATCTGATTCTGATTCTGATTCTAATTCTAATACTGGAACCTGATGCTGTGGGTCCTGAGCCTCCTGTACCTCCGTCCTTCTGGCAGCAGCCTGACGGGAGCATGGCCTGAATGGTGGGGTCCTTGATTTTGGATGTTGCTTTCCTGCAACAACGCTCTACGTAGATGTGCTCGATGGTGGGAAACGCATTACCCGTGATCGACTGGGGACTATCCATTTCTTTTTATAGGCTTTTCCGGTATTGGTATTTCCATACATAGGCCGTGCATTTATATCAATTAATTATCAATTAATATTAATTAATTAATATCAATTAATATACCCGCCATCGCTCATTTGGTTAGAAATGTAGCAAAAGTCTCCTAAGGACTCTTTTAATTTCTCCCCAGAATTTCCGAGAATGTATCATGTCATGTCCTAGGGATTCACCCACCATACTGACCCTAAAGCATCCAATACCAATTCCGGCTGATTGACATGCAGTGCAAGACAACACCACTGGTATTCCTCACTTCGGGAGCTTCCAGCATTTACAAATCTTGAAAAGAAATATTAATTAAATATTTCTTATTTCCTGTGGTTTCACACACAGATGGTCATGCTGATCACTAATGGGACTTAGTCCAAGCTACATTTATACTTTTAATATACGTGTAGAATCACTTGTCATTTGGCCTCACCCTCACTTTCCGACCAGATCTTACTCATGCCCTTTTTTAAACTCATTCTCGCGAGAGAACACTTGTCACTATTTCTGGTCAGCAAGAGATTTGCTAGTTCTCAAGTACTGATATGCAATGTATGAACCCTTCACATTGGCTACAAGAGCCTCGATATTTCTTATCATCTAAGGACAGTTACTCTAACAGAAACACTGAGGACCCGAACTATCCACATCATATTTTAAAGGCCTTCCAGTTGGCAGACTCTCCTTCCCTGCAATCAATCACACTAAGCAATAACTGCACGATCGCACCGATTGGTTCTAATATTTTTCTCAGTTGCAATTTACTCACCGCTGAAACAACTGGACACTTCTCCAAGTGCTTACGGAGAAGTAGTTCCTCCACTTGTCCTACCTCATTTCTCAAAAAGAGTTTCATTATTAGCATGGCCCTCCACATATTGATCAAGTCGCTTTCACAAAATCCATCCCAAAAAGCTTTTAAAACTACGGTTGGTTCAACCAGTATTTGCGATATTAAAATCTCCCACAAACACTACCTATTATGTTTACATTAGCTGAAGGATCACTACATATTCACTCCACGGTTCCCACTGACTTCTGGTAGTGAGGTGGGGTGGTGCGTGGGCTGTGCTATCATACCTCCCATCAGAGTGACCACCCCATTCTGGTTTCTATGTTCTACCCCCATGGACTCAAAGGAGTAGATTCCGGATGATTCCACCAAGAATATTGTGCTTAAGGACTGCTGTTTTCACCTCTTTCATCAAGATGACAAACTCTTCCTTTTTGACTTGCACCTGCGCCGCACCTGTAGCATCTGCATTCTGAACATCCAGCCACCATTCCTGCCCTTCTCTCAGCAATGCTTCCATTATGGCTCTGATGTCCTGCTACGCAAAGCCAATCCACGCTTTAAAATTATACACTTTACAAGGCCAGCTTCTTCCATTGAAATATACAGTTCACTTTCCAATCGCTTTGCTGTTCTATTTTATATCCCGTGGAGCAAATTTTCTCATCGGCTACAACATTACCGGTGATTTCTTATTAGCTGCTCTGCTTCTTGGCGTGGACCCACTGCACTCTAGATTAAACGCTCGCAAGTATCATTAGTAAATCTCTCAACTGGGACATTGTCCTCCACCGGATCTTGTGCCTCTTCTACTTGTCACACCTATCACAGAAGAGATCTCAATGAACCACAAACACAGTCTCTCCTACACCAGCTCCGCAGCCGAGCATTCTTCATAGTTATCTTTTTATTTCCGTCCTTATTAGTACATACATTGGGTGTAATGCAAAAACTTACATTATTGGTCCTTTGTACAATGTATTTCCCTAATTCGCTACGTTCGCTACGCAAGATATCAGCTCTCGTTCTACTTATGTCGTTCATACCACCATGCACCGTGACACCTGGTTGTACACCCTCCACCTTGAAAATGTTCTGCAGCTGCTCCGTGACGCGGCTAATTTGGGGTCACAAGAAACAATCTGGCATCTCGTATGCGGCTGCAGAATCTCCTGGCTCTCCCACCTATTACCCTGAATCCTATTGCTACCACCCCGTTCGATTGCTCACTGAATCTCGGAGCTGATCTCGCTTTCATGAACCTGGCTACTGCTACTGTGCCCAAGAAGATCGTTCACCCAGCAGTGTCCAAGGGGGTTGTGTATATTTATTGCTGAGCAGAACTGCCTCGGTGGTATTTTAACTGTTCGTGGTTCGGGGCGACCAACGATCTTGGAATCCCTCGATCTGGAATTACTCCTATCTGGAATGCTCACGTTAAATCAGAACACCCTACTGAAGCTCTTGTCTGTGATGTTCTCAGCATCCAGGATCATAATAAGAACACCCAAGCCCTGCTCAATGAAATTAAACAGGACCTACACCTGAGCGCACTTCCACCCAGCTAAGTTCCTAAAAAACATTTCCAGAGCCCTTGATTTCCCATAACTGCAAGAGGAATGTACGAATGCCCTAAATGACCTTCAAGATACACTTAAAAGACCATGCTCCTTCCTCGCTGCTGCCATCAGGTAGGAGTTGCAAGTGCCTCAGGTCTCGAGCCACTAGGTTCAAGAACAGTTGACATTCCTGCCCATCAGGCTTTTTTTTTTAAACACAAGAGGATAACTACGCACATCTATTGACATGTTCCCGCGACCAAGGATCACACTTTAAGGATTCTCTATCTTACTATTTCGTGCTGTCGTTATTTATTGTTATTTATTTATAGTTGCTTTTGCAAAGTTCGCTTTCTTCTATGATCTTGTTCTTCCATTGATCCTGTTTACAGTTACTATTCTCTAGATTTGCTGTATTCTAGCAGTAAATAGAATCTCAGGGTTGTATGTGCTGATATGTATATCCACTGATCCCCTGATAATACATTTTACATTGAACTATAAACTTTGAATCTGAGTTCCTCTTCTTCTCAGCCTCCTCTCGCCGAAGACACTGGAGCCAAAGATTCAGTGCCTATTTACCAAACACTGCGATCAGTAACAACCTGACTCCAATTTATGTGTTCTCATTTTATTGGATTTAATTCCCACAGGTTAGCAAGTCAGGCAGCTTGCATTTTAAGCTGCAAGATCAGTGCTTCAATAGAGATTTTACAAAATAACGACCCCCCCCCCCCCCGTGCATCTTCATGAAAATGAGCCCATGCAACCACTGAACACAATTTTACGCTGTAATGCACTTTTTCAATGTAACAGCAACTGGTTCGGGTGATCCATTCTGGTTATTGACTAATACCACTTGCAAAGTTATAAATACAACTATTCGAAACAATACACCACCACTGGCAGGTAAGATCACTGTATTTTTTGTGGTTACAAGTCATACCTCGACGCACTCGCACGGTTTTTTGTGATAGAGGAGAAACTTCAATCACTATTGAAAGGACAGCGCGAAGGCCGAAGATAAACTGAAATTTATCGTTGCTCTAGTCACAAGTCCGTTGGCAAAATCAACAACAATAGAAAGGAGGTCACGTTAATTTAGAAGCAGGAACAGTCTATTTCACGTTTTGGCCTGCTCCACCATTCCAGCCGGTGCTTTCAACCTCTCTCACCACATCATAATCTTGCTCAGTGTTATGCCTTGAAATCTTTCAAACTCAGGTTGTCCACAACTTAGGGAATTTGATATCCACATTTCAATATATACACACTATTTCTCGACACCTTGGTATTGATGTATGTGTCTATAACACCCTCCATGTCCAGAGTTCAGCAAAAGAAACATCATCCTTACTATCAAGCCATTTAGCTAATATTATATTGAGTATTCACTCAAGAATAGAAAACAGAGCGTTCTTGTCATATAACTCTGAAAATACTCGAAAATTTGGAATATTAAATGAGAAACCTACTGGTATTCTGACGTCGACTGATTAGAGACGAAGCCTGGTGAATCTTCGTTGCACTCAGTCCATCACAAATACATGCAATCTTAGATATAAATAGGGGTAATATTCCACTACATTATTAACACGGACCTACACATCACTTTGATAAGATTAACCTGGCTCTTTACTCAATGTACACTGCCACGAAGTCTTCCGTGGTGCTTTGTTCCTTTACTGTTTGTTTCCTTTGCACATTTACATTTTCTGCCCAGCGCACGGGGAAACGGAGATCGCGTTTAAATGTAAACATTTCACAATCGATATCAATTACCTCTCTTCCTGTAAGTCACCATTCTACATTTTAAATTGCTTCCCTCATGTTTGTTAATTCATTCAAGATGACTAAATCACAATGATTCATCTTTACACGTCAATAAATTCCCACGAGCAAGTAACTCACAAACCGGTTTTATCTTTAACTAATTTGAAGATAAAGAAAAGTTAACCCTATTTGTCACAGACACATCAAAACACAGAAAAATACAGTGAAATACGTCCTTCGGTTCAAAGACTAACAAAACCCGAGGGCAGGCCGCAATTGTCAAGCTACCTGATCTAAAAGTTACTAGCAGAATCGTATAAGTTCCACCTTCGCATCAAAATATTAGCATATATTTTGAACAGTACGGTATAATGAATGGTCCTGCAGTACACCAGCAAGGACTGCAGGCCACCTCAATAAGGTGGTATTAATTCCGACGGTTTGCTTGTGCAGTGGACCGAATTTTCACTCCTTATCAAAATATCACCCAACTCACAAGTAAAATATGCATAAAGAGCGAAACATGGAGCTTACCCAATCTAGCCCTACTTACGTTCCTCTGCTAGTGTTCCTGTCAAATGTTACTTTCAATGCTTCTGTCAAATGTGGTTTAACTTGAGTAATTATACCTGCCAACACTACCTATTCCAGCAGCTCTTTCCATTTTCGCAACACTGTCTGTTCTGAAAGCGTGTCCTCTGACTTTAACCCCATCCCCAATAGATTTAAATTCTCCTACCCTGGGAAGATTGATCACTTTCCCTGCATATGCCTGTCATGATGTTACTTAACTCCTTCGCTCTGGGAAGGAAAAAAATCCAGCCCCGGCCTATGGAGTCTAACCTTGTGACTGAAACCGTTATGTCCAATCAACAAGCTGGTGATATTTTTAGGCATCCTTCTCAGCACTCGGTACTGCAATTGCAGCTTCTCCAAAGAAAATTGTATTTTTAAAATCAGATCGTACTTATCCAAGCTTATTACAATCTGCCGTTTATTTTCCCTTTGACACAGTTATTCCTGGTCCTGATGTGATACAGACAACCTTCGTCAGAGGCCACCAGATGGGGGCATCAGCAGGCGTAATGATCACGGCATTACTGTCACATCCAATTTGTTATCATACATGTCAAACAACAGGGCCGCAGCACCGATACCTTGACACACCACTGGTCCCTAGACCTCAATCTGAAAAGCAATCTCCGAACTCAGCCGCTGTCCTTTACCACTGAGGAGATTTCGTATACAATTATTTAGTTCACCGTGGATCCTATGTGATCATATGATTCAATGTTGTGCACCAGGTCTGATGTGCTACTGCATAGTACTCTGCAAATCCAAATAAAGATAAACTCTGTTGGTGAAGTCTTCAAAAAGAAAACCCCTGCTACAAAGAATCTGCTGGAGGAACTCAATACTTGCATCTGCAAGAGAAGGAATTGTCGACTTTTCATCCAGAAGCACCTGTTTAGTATTCCAAATGAAAATAAACTGGCTGATGAAACCTGATACTTCTTTCATATGTGCAGGTCAACATACCGTGCTACATTTCAAGTGCCTGACAAGTGTCCCATACAACAGCCTCAAACATGTTCTCTCTTGCTGTTGCTCTGCAATTACCTGTTTTCTCACCCTTTTTTTCGGATATCGTGGTGACATTTGCCAGTTCCAATCTACCGAATCGTCCGGTAATTTAGGATGTTTTGGATGATGGAAAAACAATAAATATATCAAGGGCTTTCTGTGTTAGTTCTTTAGGATACGGATTAACAGTCACTGAGTATTCATCTGTTGTTTGCTCGAGTAAATATCCTAACAATGCCGTTGATCACGTCATTTCCTGTTTTTCCAATTTTCTATTTGATTTGTTTTTGTTCTGTGAAGTTATTGCTGCCATCTCCCTTGCTTCAGAATTTCCATGTCATTCGTTGCTCTGCAGATCCTTCGTTATATATCACACATACGCCCGCGGACATGTACAATTTGTGATGGTTGCACGCACTTACCAGAAACCCCAATGACGGCAATAAACATATACAGTATTTTTTCCACGGGAAAGTATATATGCACCATTTTCTATGTCAAACGATGCGTCCCGTAGGTTTGTTAGAGATTTCTCCGAATGTGAATACTAAACGATCGTTTTCTACAATTATATACTATTTGGTATCTCCACAGGGAAACTTGAGTTTCAGTTAAAAATAGGTACACAAAAATAAAGGATTACGACAGTCTATTTTAATCCCTACTGGGATAAATTATAATAATTTTACAAATTTTATTCCTAAACCCGATGAACTGAAAAAAAATATGCAGATACATATGGATTCTGGAATCGACATTTGGCAGTAGGGTGTTATTTCAACATCGGCAAACAAGCGTGACCTCACTTTTCTACATCGATTGCTGTCTTCAATCTACTTCATTCAGCAATGCAATTCCAAATTCCAGGGGCGTTTACATGTCCGTGAATGTGTTGCTTGAGTTGGAAGTTCTATCCATATATACCATTCAACCCAAACCAAGCCATCCCAAGCCAGCAATGAGGTAACCATAGCTGACAAGGGAAGTCAAAGACTCCATGCAAGCAAAGGACATGGCACATAATACAGTAAAATTTACATGGAAACTGGAGAACTAAGCCTTTTTTTAAATCAACAGAATTCAAGTAAAAGAAGTCAACCAAGTAAAAGATGAAGTATGAATGTAAATATAAAAGACAATGCCATTTTTCAGATATATTCAAAGTAAAAGAGTGGCGAGAGTGAACATCAGATCGCTGAAGAGGTAATAATAGAAGACAAAGAAATGGAGGACGAACTTCATAAGTATTATCTTGAACCTGCATTTTCTCAAGTTGTTGCTTACTCCGACTTCTGATGGATTAATCTTGATTTAAATTTCGAAACACTATCTAAGGCTAAGGTGAAACCGTTCATCCATCCACTTAATCGATTCTTGCGAGTTTTGCAAGTTTCAATATGACTTTTATTGATTCAGACTCTGGAGAACACAAACCATCGAGAACTGCAGCTCTGCTCTAAAGGTGGACGGCGCCCATGATCCACAGCTTTCACGATCACGAAGCTAACCCTGCTCATGTACACTAGCTATATCAGAACGAAACTTCACAAGATAACCAATTCAATTCCGCTCGCGGAAAACAGCACTTAACAATCACTAAAGAAGTTGTTTCTGGAAGAAGGCAATATGTGTACCAATATACCATGAAAACACAAAGAGTCTACGTGTATGCAGATCCAATTGGAAAATTTCATCTTGATATATTGTCTGGATAAAGGTGAAGATGTGGGCGTTCATAAAAAGTTGATGTAAGCGGACAATCATGAATGAGGTCTGGAGAGAATTTCAATTAACGTTCAGTAACGGTTTTGGAACAGATCCAAAATGTGTAATCAGCAAATGAGCATCTTAAATTTATGTCTAATCCAGTGACTCATAGGAGTGTGTGAATGGCAGTGTGGATGAGAGCTGAACCATGACGTCAGCCATGTATGGAGTGGAGGAAGAAGACCTAGGGTCAGTCTCCAGTGAGACAGAACAGGTGCCTGGAAAATTTAGGACAATATATTGGAAAGATAACTACCAGCAGAATTTTGCTTGAAATCAGCTGTATAGTTACATACATTTTGTAATGTCCGTAGAGAGCAGAACTGAGATCAACAAATTTGGCTACATGCTCTGTTATGTAACTGCGTTACCCTAGAAGGAAGCGAAGATGAATGTATAGGAAATTTAGGTCTTTCCTGGCCCGTTATCGGGCCTTTTGCTCAACGACCGGCTTATAGCATACTCAGATGTAGTCCTTCTTTGTACGTAAGAGAAGCGCGGGGCTTTAGAGCAGAGAAATGGGCCATTTTGCGAACTAATCAATGCCGCCCATGATGCGCGGCATTGTCTATGCTAATCTGTCTGCTTTAGGACTGAAACGTTTCAGGCCTTTTGTTTCGAGTACTTGTAAAAAAATAACTGCTAGCTGTTTCAATTGCTTCTGATTCTACCATTTTCTTCGTATCTTGCATCTTATGACAATTACGCTTCGAGCGAATTACTTGCTCACCAGATAATTAAATATCCTTCTCACTCGTCAAAACCCCATACAAGGGTAGGTATATTTGACACCCATACATTGGAAAATGTCCGTGTCTGTCCATGCCCTTCACTATGTTATAAAGTTCCATAAATACAATATCTCCTGGTTGTTCAATTATTCCCATTATTCAGTCACGATGTAAGAGAACACCTGAGCTCAGATGTAATCTGTCCATTACGTATTTCGTTACCTGTGATTATCACATGCTGCTCGTCCTGATTAGACGCCGACAGCGTGTGTTTCCAAGAATGCTTTGTATAACCCCGTTCACAAAACCTTCGCGTTAAATTTGTAACCATATTCATTCTCTGACAAAAGAGCAATACCAAATCACGGAATGTCAGGCCGCCAATTTCCACCGTGTGGATTTCGGCCTTGTTCTCATTAATTATATAACAATTACAGCACGGAATCAGGCCATCTCGGCCATTCTAGTCCGTGCCGAGGCTTACACTCACCTAGTCCCACTGGCCCGCACTCAGCCCATAACCCTCCATTCCTTTCCTGTCCATATACCTGTCCAATTTTACTTTAAATTGCAATACCGAACCTGCCTCTACAACTTCTACTGGAAGCTCATTCCACACAGCTACCACTCTCTGAGTAAAGAAATTCCCCCTCGTGTTACCCTTAAACATTTGCCCCCTAACTCAACTCATGTCCTCTTGTTTGAATCTCCCCTACTCTCAATGGAAAAAGCCTATCCACGCCAACTCGATCTATCCCCCTCATTATTTTAAATACCTCTAGCAAGTCCCCCCTCAACCTTCTATGCTCCAAAGAATAAAGACCTAACTTGTTCAGCCTTTCTCTGTAACTTAGGTGCTGAAACCCAGGTAACATTCTAGTAAATCTTCTCTGTACTCTCTCTTTTTAGTTGATATCTTTCCTATAATTCGGTGACCAGAACTGTACACAATACTTCAAATTCGGCCTTACCAATGCCTTGTACAATTTTAACATTACTTCCCAACTCCTATACTCAATGCTCTGATTTATAAAGGCCAGCATACCAAAGCTTTCTTCACCACCCTGTCCACATAAGATTCCACCTTCAGGGAACGATGCACCATTATTCCTAGATCACTCTGTTCTACTGCGTTCTTCAATGCCCTACCATTTATCATGCATGTCCTATTTGGATTATTCCTACCGAAATGTAGCACCTCACACTTATCAGCATTCAACTACATCTGCAATCGTTCAGCCCACTCTTCTAACTGGCCTAAATCTCTCTGCAAGCTTTGAAAACCTACTTCATTATCCACAACGCCACCCACCTTAGTATCATCTGCATACTTACTAATTCAGTTTACCACCCCCTCATCCAGATCATTAATGTATATGACAAACAACATTAGACCCAACACTAGTCACTGAAGCACACCACTATTCATCAGCCTCCAACCTGACAAACAGTTATCCGCCACTACTCTCTGGCATCTCCCATCTAGCCACTGTTGAAACCATTTTACTACTTCAATATTAACACCTAACGACCGAACCTTCCGTGCAGAACCTTGTCAAAGGTCTTACTGAAGTCCATATCGACAACATCCACTGCTTTACCCTCGTCAACTTTCCTGGTAACCGCTTCAAAAAATGCAATAAGATTTGTCAAACATGACCTTCCACGCACAAATCCATGCTGACTATTCCTAATCAGACCCTGTATATATAATTATATATACCATCTCTAAGAATACTTTTCATTAATTTACCCACCACTGATGTCAAACTGACAGGCTTATAATTGCTAGGTTTACTCTTAGAACCCTTTTTAAACAATGGAACCACAAGAACAATACGCCAATCCTCCGGCACCATCCCCGTTTCTAATGACATTTGAAATATTTCTGTCAGAGCCCCTGCTATTTCTACACCAACTTCCCTCAAGGCCCTAGAGATATCCTGTCAGAATCCGGAGATTTATCCAATTTTATATTCCTTAAAAGTGCCAGTACTTCCTCCTCTTTAATTGTCACAGTTTCCACATAACTTCCCTACTTGTTTCCCTTACCTTACACGATTCAATATCCTTCTCCTTAGCGAATGCCGAAAAAAGAAATTGTTTAAAATCTCCCCCATCTCTTTCGGCTCCACACGTAGCTGTCCACTCTGATTCTCTAAGGGACCAATTTTATCCCTCACTATCCTTTTGCTATTAATATAACTGTAGAAACCCATTCTACGCTGTTGTCTAGATAGATAGATAGATAGATAGATAGATAGATAGATAGATAGATACTTTATTCATCCCCAAGGGGAAATTCAACATTTTTCCAGTGTCCCATACACTTATTGTAGCAAAACTAATTACATAGAGTATTTAACTCAGTATAAATATGATATGCATCTAAAATCACCCTCCCAAAAAGCATTAATAAATAGCTTTTAAAAAGTTCTTAAATAGTTTACTAAAGTGCATTGAGTGGTAACTTAAGCTCAGTCCTAACCCCGGCACTTTAACATGTCTTGCCCCTGGTGGTTGAATTGTAGAGCCGAATGGCGTTGGGGAGTAATGATCTCTTCATCCTGTCTGAGGAGCATTGCATTGACAGCAACCTGCCGCTGAAGCTGCTTTCCTGTCTCTTGATGGTGCTGTGCAGAGGATGTTCAGGATTTTCCATGATTGACCGTAGCCTACTCAGCGCCCTCCGCTCTGCCACCGATGTCATACTCTCCAGTTCTGTGCCCACGACAGAGCCCGCCTTCCTTACCAGCTTATTAAGACGTGAGGCGTCCCTCTTCTTAATGCTGCCTCCCCAGCACGCCACCCCAAAGAAGAGGGCGCTCTCCACAACTGACCGATAGAACATCTTCAGCATCTCACTACAAACATTGAATGACGCCAGCCTTCTGAGGAAGTACAGTCGACTCTGTGCTTTCCTGCACAGGGCACCTGTGTTGGCAGTCCAGTCTAGTTTCTCGTCTAACTGCACTCCCAGATACTTGTATGTCTTACCCTGCTCCACACATTCTCCATTAATGATCACAGGCTCCATATGAGGCCTAGGTCTCCTAAAGTCCACCACCATCTCCTTGGTCTTGGTGATATTGAGACACAGGTAGTTTGAGTTGCACCATATCACAAAGTCCTGTATCAGTTTCCTATACTCTTCCTCCTGACCTTTCCTGACACACCCCACTATGGCCATGTCATCAGCGAACTTCTGCACATGGCAGGACTCTGAGTTATATTGGAAGTCTGATGTGTACAGGGTGAACAGGACCAGAGAGAGCACGGTCCCCTGTAGCGCTTCTGTGCTGCTGACCACCGTGTCAGACCTACAGTCTCCCAACCGCACATACTGAGGTCTGTCTGTCAAGTAGTCCGTTATCCAAGCCACCATGTGTGAGTCTACTCCCATCTCCGTTAGTTTGTGCCTTAAGATCCTGGGCTGGATGATGTTAAAGGCACTACAGAAGTCCAGGAATGTAATCCTCAAAGCACCACTGACCCTGTCCAGGTGAGAGAGGGATTTGTGCAGAAAGTACATGATAGCATCCTCCACTCCCTCCTTCTCCTGATACGCAAACTGAAGAGGATCCCGGGCGTGCCTGGTTTGTGGCCTCAGATTCTGTATTATCAGCCACTCTTTGGTCTTCATCACGTGCGACATCAAAGCAACAGGTCTGAAGTCATTCATCTCCCTTGGTTGTGGTTTTTTCGGTACCGGGACAATACAGGATGTTTTCCACTGTCTGGGTACCCTTCTCTGCTCCAGGCTCATGTTGAAGATGCGCTGAAGGGGTTCTCCCAGCTCAGACGCACAGGCCCTCAGTAATCGTGGGGATACTCCATCCGGTCCAGCCGCCCTGCTGGTACAGATCTTCGTCAGTTGACCTAAGCTACTGACTTATAATCTACTAGATCTGATTTTATTGAACATTATGCAACAGAGTGGAAAATGATTTTGAATCAGATAAACGATTGTCGGTAAACAGAGCATGTGCCGTTTGATCAGACTTAACGGAAATACATAAGGTAACATCTTGCATCCTTTCCAGTGTTAAATCACGGGCCAAGGTAACAATTGAAGCTCCCAGGACTTCGTCAAAACGATCAATTGTGATGATGTCAAGATGATCAGCTTTGAAGTCCCAGTTTGGTCAAAATGCAATACTTTTCCATCTCTCCCGTTCTCAGCATGTACCTCGCACCCAATCTAACTTCATAGTGGATCAAGCGTTAAAACTAAGACAAGAAGGTGAATTTATGGTGTATAAGGTCAATATTGCGGATGACGGTCTGTTTGCCTCTTAGCCATGATCGTTTTCCAGAAATAACGTCGTACACATTCTCTCCTTCTATTTCCCAAAACTTCATATTGCCACATGAGTCCTGGCTGAACTGTTTGTAGAGCTCATAATGCAGATTTAGCGCAAGATTGAGCAAATAGTGAAGAAATAGCGAGAAGAACATGCATTAGGAGTCAATATTGACTGAAAGGTGTGCATTGGAATAGAGGCATGTTTCCTGGATGAGTGCAGGCAAGGATGTTTAGGCTTGGAATCTAATTTCACCGTATAACCAGTGTTCTGAATGGTCTCCTTCGACGTCATGTTTGTTCATGATAGTTCTGCCTTTCATATTTATATAATCATGAATAGCTACGGAATCCGTGCTCTCTCCACACAGCGAACAAAACAAATTACAATTCATTACTACAATACACTGCCAATACATTATTTTGTTTTTGCACTACTTATTTTAACTATTTAATAGACGTATATAGTGTATGTGTGTGTGTGTGTGTGTGTGTGTGTGTGTGTGTGTGTGTGTATACATGTGACGTAACTCGGTTTATTTTCTCTATATTTATTTACCATGTATTTCATTATGCCTCTGTCAGCAGACCAGGCAAAAAGCGTTAACAGTCGACGTTTCGGGCTGAGACCCTTCACTATACTGCAGAGTTCCTCCAGCATTTTGTGTGTATTATTTGATTTCCAGCATCTGCAAATTTTCTCCTGGTTCAGATATCTTCTACATTCTATTATCTTAGCTGACATCATATCTGTCTGACCACATCTTCGCGAATAATGTGTAGTGTTAACAAGATGCAGCATCTTGCGAAAGAAAGTGATGCTGTCATGGTCCCTTCAGGCACCTGGCCATCTTCCTCAAGAATTGGGCCTCAATCACCTCGTTTAGTTCCCAATCATTCCCAAGTTCCACTAACTACAAACACTTGTTACAAACTACAAACATCAGCAAATGCAGTATAAAAATCCTGTGACCACAACAAGGAGGTGCCAGCTCGTTGGTCGACTAGTGTATGAGTAACCTCGTTCCATGGTTCTTAGGAATATTAGTTCTAAGTGTAGCATCGTTCCTGAATTCTTGACTAAAACCAAGACTCCAGGTAAAGACTCACTTGGCACCCATTCCACTCTCGCTACGACCGTAGTGCCTCCCGACTCGGCCTCTGCGCCCGTGTCCAGCACTTGGGTTCGTTCCACCGTCACATCCTTGCAACAGATGCTTGTGAGATTCTTCGCCCAATATCAGGCTCGCTGCTTTATAACTTATCATTTTCTCTCTACCTTCAGCTGAGAATAGCAGATTTAGTTCAGCTACATTGAAAGCATGAACTATTCTCCAGCAATGAAAGAGTTATTGATCGTACATTAAGCAATGTTAATGTATGATTATTTGGCGCCTGCGCTTCAGCAGTCTACTATCCTATCAAAGCCCTTCAGATGAAAACTCAACCATTTTGTCTTTCCGCAGATGCTGTTGACTAAACTCGAATAGATCAACTTGTTGGAAGCAGATTTGTGTGTTCTCCGCACCTTTCATATAAGTAAGAAGGACAAACGTGGTACTTTTTAATTACTTTTTATTGATAAGACATGGGAATTATTTTCCGCAAAGCAGAGAGAATCGCAAACCCTTTCTGCTTAATATAAATAGTTTCTGAAACGGCGAAGGTTACGGACAACAAGGGGAATAACAGTGTTAAAAGGATGACAGAGCATTCAATCAATTCTACTGCTATATAAACGTCTCCTTAAGTTAATATAAACGCTGATTACGAATATATTTTTTACCCCGGTGTTTCTGTTGTGTGTTCCACTCGGGAAGGTATAATATAGATGAATTTCCCGTAATCTCGAAGAGCTCTCTTTCGACACATAGCTTCACCGTCGATGTGACAGAAATGTCAGAACTTGTAAATACAACTGATTTGAAAACACTTGCCGTGTTACGAATGGATAATCAGTAACAGTGTGGTCAGTGATGGCTTGGCGTCTTCCGTGACAGTATGATCTGTTTAAGGATACTCTTAGTGATGGGACTATATATGTAGCGATTATGCGTGAGCTCAGGGATGGGGAAGAGTAAACAATGAAATATTAGATAAGCAGTGACCTATCCGGATGGTCTTTGATGAGTCTGGATGAGCAGCGACAAATCAGTGTTGTCAATGATGGGTTAGAAGTAGCAGCGACGTTTTTCGTGGTGGCAGTGCTTGATCTGGATGAGCATCAGTAACATCATTTTGGTCAGTAATGTGACCTCTGGTCTGCTGATAAAAATGTAACTACTGTGTTTGATGCAGTTTGAAAGGCGAAAATGTGCCCTGTGTTCGAGCAGTACAATCAATTAGTGTGTCTCTGTCGGGTATCTTCACCAACCGAGGTGAAGGATCATTTAATAACTTAATTCTGGAAAGTTTGTTCTCATTCCAGAAATATCTACTTTTCTACTTTTCTATGATTTTACAAGAATTGAATATAACAAACTGTATGTACCGCCTCTTCCACTCGATCCACCTCGTCGTATCTACAATTTACATCTTTGAATATTGAGTTACCAACACTGTATAAAGTTCCGCTGAATCTCCATCATAATAACATTAAATTTTGCTCTATTAGCAAACCTCCTCGGCTTTTCTCCTCCCCTGTTTTCAGGCTCCTTGCATCCTAGAATAGCACTAACAAGCTTTCCTCTCAAATACACTTTCAAATCTGCTTTGGCTCTGTTCACTAGACTGATTTAGATTACCTTTTATGTTTGGTTGATTCTCAACCCCACCGGTGTTCTTCATCCAAGCAAATTAAACGTCACATGAACCACCACGGATGCTTGTGTTTCGTTCCAGGTCTGTTACTACTCCCCGGCATCCTACAGGAAACACACTTGCCATGTATGGTCTGACTGATTCCTAATTATCAATTACGTCAGCAACGTCTCCACTGCCGCAGTGACCTGTGTTGGGTCCATGTTTGTGTGTCAGGTATATTAACAGTTGGTATGTGAATGCAAGTTTGTGGATAATGTGAAAACTAGTGGGATAGGCGACAGTAAAGAGGATTATCTTAGACAGCATGGGATAACGAACGACTGGTAAGGATCAAAGTATAGCAAGTGGAATTTGACTCTGGCCAGTCCGGGATATTGCACATGAGTAAGGCTTACCTGTGCAGGTACGACTCTCTATTCTGCAATATTTATTCAGGGGCCTAGCATCCACATAACAAATGAAAATGCGCTGATGAGTACTGCACAGCACAGAGACTACGAAACGCAGCTAATTTTCCCGTAGAAGTAGACGAATAGGTAGATAGATTGGTGACGGTAGCTTGCCTACATCGCTTGGGGTATTCAATGAGGATTCAGGACACGTTACAACTGTGCATATCGAGACAGGAGAAAGATCATACTTGGAATATATCTCTGTTCAATCTGATCGTCGAGCTATGGAAATGAAACTGCAAATAGTGCAGATAAAAAGGCGAGGATGTCACTGAAACCGGAAGGCTTTCGTGAGGGACGAACAGTTGATACCTTTCCTCCGGAGTACTGGAGGTGCAGGTTTATCTGAGAAAGATATATAAAGCCATGATGGAAAACCTACGTTCAATGGTCACGGCCGTTATACGAACAGCGAGGAGACTTAAATTAGAGTGCATAGTTCTGAGATAAGAAGGGAAAGATTGAGAATTGACCAGAACGGAAGATTTATTTCAAAGATCCCGATTCAAGGAAGCAACTTAATAGAATTTGGAAATCACGGGCCACACGGTCAGCAAAGAATTCAGTAATGCATGTGCACGTGCATTTGCGGTAACACTGTGACCTGTTATGAAGAAGAAATAATGTTTCTCCTGGATGGACTTGTATTGTAGGAGTTATATTCACTGTCGTACTAACACGGCCGGCTCAGAAGCAAACAATTTGAGGATGCGCCAGCCTACAGGTTGAGAAACTTTTGTTCTGACAACGATTAAAGTACGGACAGATGGTATTACGTGGATACTCGGTGGCTTAGCGCACATCCTGGTGAGCGAAGGTGTAAGGAGAACATAGAATATAGAATAGTACAGCACAGTACAAGCCCTTCGGCCCACAATGTTGTGCCGACCCTCAAACCCTGCCTCACGTATAACCCCCCCACCTTAAATTCCTCCATATACCTTTCTAGTAGTCTCTTAAACTTCATTATTGTGTCTGCCTCCACCACTGACTTAGGCAGTGCATTCCACGCACCAACCACTCTCTGAGTGAAAAACCTTCCTCTAATATCCCCTTTCAACTTCCCTCCCCTTAACTTAAAACCATGTCCTCTTGTACTGAACAGTGGTGCCCTGGGGAAGAAGCGCTGGCTGTCCACTCTGTCTATTCCCCTTAATAACTTGTACACCACTATTATATCTCCTCTCACCTTCCTGCTCTCCAAAGAGTAAAGCCCTAGCTCCCTTA